>NW_026728207.1:22500-245761 GCF_030684315.1 Stegostoma tigrinum | reverse complement strand
TGCTTTTATATTCCAACCCTCTTGCGATAAAGGACAACATTACATTCGCTTTCTTAATTACGGACTCTACCTGCAAGTTAACCTTTAGAGAATCCTGGACCAACACTTCTAGATTCCTTTGTACTTGAGCTTTACGAATTTTCTCACCATTTAGAAAATAGTCCATGCCCGTATTCTTTTTACCAAAGTGCAAAACCCCACATTGAATTTCATCAGCCATTTCCTGGACCACTCTCCTAAACTGTCTAACTCTTTCTGCCGCTTCTCCACCTCCTCAGTACTACCTGCCTGTCCACCTATCTTCGTATCATCGGAAAACTTCGCCAGAATGACCCCGGTCCCTTCATCCAGATCATCAATACGTAAGGTGTACAGCTGCGGCCCCGACACCGAAACCTGCGACACCAATCGTCACCGGTTGCCATGCCGAAAAACAGCCTTTTATCCCAACTCTCTGCCTTCTATCAGACAGCCAATCCTCAATCCAAGCCAGTAGCTCATCTCGAACACCATGGGCCCTCACCTTGCTCAGCAGCCTCCCGTGAGACACTTTCCTAAGGCCTTTTGGAAGTCTAGATAGATAACATCCACTGGGTTTCCCTGGGCTAACATACTTGTTACCTCTTCAAAGAATTCTAACAGGTTTGGCAGGCACGACCTCCCCTTACTACATCCATGCTGACTTGTTCTAATCTGACCCTGCACTTCCAGGAATTTCAAAATCTCATCCTTGACAATGATTCAAGAATTTTATTAACTACCGAAGTCAGGTTAATCGGCCTGTAATTTTCCATCTTTTGCCTTGATTCTTTCTTAAACAAGGGGGTTACAACATCAATTTTCCAATCATCTGGGACTTACCCTGACTCCAGGGACTTTTGAAAGATCACATCCAAAGCCTCTGCTATTTCCTCAGCCACCTTCCTCAGAACTCTAGGATGTAGCCCTTTGGGGCCACGAGATTTAGCAATTTTTAGACCTTTTAGCTTTTCTAGCACTTTCTCTTTTGTAATGCCTACCGTACTCAACTTTGCCCCCTGACTCTCCCTAAGTGTTGGCATACTACTCATGTCTTCCACTGTGAAGACTGACGCAAAGTACTTATTAAGTCCTTCAGCTACTTCCTTATCTCCCATCACCAGCCTTCCAGCATCAATTTGGAGCGGCCCAGTGTCTACTTTTGCCTCATGTTTGTTTCTTATGTATTGAAAGAAGCTTTCACTGTGATTTCTAATATGACTAGCTAGCCTACCTTCATATTTGATCCTCTCCTTCCTTATTGCTCGTCTGTCTCCTCTGTACCTATCTTCCCCTCTGTCCATCTTCAATCTGCCTTCCCCCTCTCCCTGTTTATTTCAGAACTGTCTCCTCCTCCCTCTTTTCTGATGAAGGGTCTCTGCCCGAAATGTCAGCTTTTGTGTTCCTGAGATGCTGCTTGGCCTGCTGTGTTCATCCAGCTCCACACTTTGTTATCTTGGATTCTCCAGCATCTGCAGTTCCCATTTTCTTTTTATTTTGGGGGCAGCTGCTGTCAATACCCACCCAAACAAAAGCTTCATTTGTCATTTTCAAAATTGGTAATAGCCCACAATCTGCTGAGTGAACAAAAAAAGTACCCATTTGCCTGTGACTCTCAGATGGATTTCTTTCCGATTTATTTATTCTTTAATGAGACATAGCTGTTGCTGATTGTCCAGCATGAACTGACTTCTTGAACAGCTTCATGTTGCTGTACAGAGACCCACAATGCTGTTCCAAAAGAGATTACGAAGATTGGCCCAGTAACAACCATTCATTTCCAAATAAGTTTGTGAGTAGCTTGGAGGTGATTTTTACTGGGGTTAGTGCTACCATGTCTGATGTCCTTGCCCTTGAAGATGAGTTTTCTAAGTCTGGAAAGGTGTCTGTCAGAATAGTGGGTAAAAAATGTGGCAGTGCATCTTGTACAGGGACACATTATTGTCTCTTGGAGTTGGCTGTGGAGAGAATGGATACGGTGCCAAGCAAGGGGCTGCTTTGGCCGAGACTCAAGATTGTTTTCAGTGTTGTTGGATCTGCACCGTCATTGACACACTTCTGACTTGAGAATTGGAGGAGGGCTGCAGGCTTCGGAGTGTCAGCAGTTTCTACATCAAATCGCAGAGTCGTCTTGCTTTGTCTCTGAGTCTGTGGCCCCGAGTGATATCTAAAACCAGGTCATCTCTCTTGTGAGCTTGTTATTCTAAACTGGACATTGCGCTTTCTTTACTCAGAGAGTAGTAAGGGAATGGAACGCTTTGCTTGCAACGGTAGTAGATTCGCCAACTTTCGGTACATTTAAGTCGTCATTGGATAAGCACATGGACGTACATGGAATAGTGTAGGTTAGATGGGCTTCAGATCGGCATGACAGGTCGGCACAACATCGAGGGCCGAACGGCCTGTACTGCGCTGTAATGCTCTATGTTCTAATGGTCTCTTCATTATAGAAAAGAGGTGATTGCATTTGAGCATGTGTGGAGGACATTCATCAGGATGTTCTGAGGGAGTGAAGCATTTTAACTCGATGGAGAGTCTGGATAAGTTTGTGATAACAGGAACTGTCAATGCTGGAGTCTGAGATAACACAGCGTGGAGCTGGAGGAACACTGCAGGCCAGGCAGCATCACTGTTTTATCTGGATCAGGTTGGCTTGTTTTCTTCCGAATAGGGAAGGTTGAAGAAGGTCCTGAAAAAATGGTCTGCAGTCTGATGGGTCTAGGCGAGGGAAGCAGAACGACCATTCATGGGGTGGGAGGTCGGGGGGGGCGGGGGGACGGGGGGGAAGAGATACATACATTTAAGCTAAAAGGCTCCGAAGGAATTTCAGGAAAGAAAAGACACCCAGAAGGTGCTGGGGGTTTGGAATTCATTGTCTGGGACTTTAGTTGAGGTGGTGGATAATCTTTTCACATTAAAGAAAAAGGGTTGGTACAGCACTTAAAATGAAATAACATTCAAGGCAACGGGCCTATTGCTAAAACATGAGCCGAATGTGAACTTAGTGTGGCTTCAGTGGTTACAGACACAATGGAATGAAGTGCTTGTTCAATTCACACAGATGATCCCTGGAATGGTAGGCTTCACCTACGATGAATGGCTAAGGATCCTGAGATTGTACTCACTACAGTTTAGAAGGTTGAGGGGAGAACTAATAAAAACGTACAAGATAATGTATGGTTTAGAAGAGGTGGACGCTAGGAGGTTGTTTCCGTTAGCAGGGGAGACGAGGACCCGTGGGCACAGCCTTAAAATTCGAGGGGTTCAATTTAAAACTGAAATCAGACGACATTTCTTCAGGCAGAAAGTGGTGGGCTTGTGGAATTCATTGCCGCAGAGTGCAGTGCAGGCCGGGATGTTGGACGCCTTCAAGGCAGAGATCGACAAATTCTTGATCTCAAAAGGAATCAAGGGCTACGCGGAGAGTGCAGGGAAGTGGTGTAAAAATGCCCATCAGCCATGATTTAAATGGTGGAGTGGACTTGATGGGGCGAATGGCCTTACCTCCACTCCTATGTCTCATGGCCTTATGGTCTAATTCTGGAGAATTCTCTTATTCTATGATTCTGGAGCAGGGGACAGTGAGTGGACAGCACAGGACAGTTCACCTAACTTCTCCTTTACCAATCTTCTATCTGCCTCCCCACTTCTCCCTATTTTTTACAGAATCCCCTTCTCCTCCCCCATTTTTGAAGAAGGGTCTCGATCTGAAACGTCAGCTTTCTTGCTTCTCTGATGCTGCTCGGCCCGCTGTGTTCATCCAGTTCTACACCTTGTTCTCTCAGATTCTCCAGCATTGGCAAGTTCCTACTATCTCTTGAGGAAGCTTACTTGTTTTTGCACCCAAACTGTGGTGAGAATGTGGAACGCACCGACTGTGTGGGTGGTAGAGTCAGAAACCATGATAACATTGAACAAGTCTTTGATTGGGCATTTGCGATGCCAAGGCATACAAGGCTCTGGGTCGAGAGCTGGGAAATGTGATGAGAATAGTTCGGGACTTGCATCTTGTGAGGGCACATACAATTTGCTGAAGGGTCTGTTCCATTGCCATAGCACTCTATTATGCTGTCCCTCAATGATCCTGTGACAAGTAAGTGAAGGTTTACAGAAACAGGCACTTTTCAAGGACAATGCCAAAAGGAAAAGTGATGCACAGACAAAGTGCATGTAAGAATTTAACCAAGGATTAACACCATTGAAGAACTGGAATTTGTGCCAATGCACCAAACCTGCAGATGAAAATGCAGTGTCCAGTTTGATTGCAAACTGCAACAACCACCAGTTAGTAACATGATCAATGGAAATATCTGAATGCCTGTTGTTGTGATCTCAAGCATTTACCTGCGTCGAGTGAAATCCACCACCACAGTTCTGTTGCATCGTTGGCCACCTCGCAATCCGTGTTGCAAAGTCAATATCATTCCTTGACAACGCTTGAAGCAAGGCATAAGCAGTGGTTTCCACAGTCATCGCAAAAGCCTATGCTGCTTCAATTGGATACGGCTTCTCGTCCTCCAACAATGGAGGCTTTCCAGGAACCAACATCAGAATCTGTCATTTGTTAAAGGGATTAGCTGAGAATAAAGTTTACATCATATAGATTTTTGTTTGCATTTCAACAACACAACAATGGTTTTGCTGGTCAAGATCCAGCATTATCTCACCACTGATGTCGAGAACATTCTCCATACTTCCCACTCAGTGATGGGTCCTTTTGTTTGGGAAAAATAGGCACCTTCGAATGCAAATGAATCAAGATGAGCTTTAGTTTCTCATCAGGCTACATGGCAGTTATTACAAGATGTTACTGACAAAAGGTGAAGAGGCAGATCAAACCATTCAGAGCATCAGTCTGGATGATCTTCTTGCCCTCATCCTGAGGAGGCATCACAGATCTTAACTTACACGCAATTCAAATTATTTCACACAATGACAAGACTGAATGTTCTGGATACTGCAAATGCCATAGCACCTGGCAGCATCCCAGAAACTGTATTGGAACAATGTGCCCCAAGGTCAGCACACCAACAGTAAATGTTTTCCAGTACATTTTTAAACACTTGCGACACTCACATTTCAGAGAAAGATGACCTATCACGCAATCGGCAGACAAATTGTCCTGACCAATTATGACCTCAATGTATTCTCAATCATCAGCAAAGTAATGCAACATCTGGATGACAGTGCTGTCAAACAGTTGCACACTAAGGCTCAGTTTACTTTTCGTCATGCCACACTTCTCGCAACCTCATTCAGGATTTACCACAAATATGATCAGAGATCCTGAGCTTGAAAAGGAAGGAAAGTGCAATCTGTCATTTCCACCCTGGCAACTTCTGATTGAATGTGGTGTTCAGCAGAGGAATAGGAAGTTGAGTCAGTGGCATTCACTGGATACCTGCACTGGTTGAAGTCATGTCTTCACTTGAACCAAAGTGGAGACATGAATGTTCATTGAATATTGTCCAGGTGTCCAGCAGAATTCATGACTTTTCCAACAGTGAAGTCAACGATGAGAAAATACAGTGAGACTTGGACAATTATCAGGCTTGGCCTGACAAAGGATAAGTAACATTTGCACCATACAAGTGCTAAGCAGCAATCAGCTCCAACAAGAGCGAATATGACCATATCACAAAATTCCATGTCCTTACCATCATCCTTACATTTGTTTTAAATGTGCAAGTGTTATCCAAGCCATGCAGGGCGATGGGCCAGGTGTTGGAAATGAGGTTAGAAAAATTCAGTGCTTGTCTTTGACTGTCACAGAATCCGTGAGCTTAAGAATTAATTTCTCCTGTACTGTAGACCACTGAGGTGCTTGGCTATCCACTTCATCAAGGTTAACACTGATCTAAAACTAAACCGGAACGGTTATATAATCAGCAGTAGCCAGGTCCGTTGTACAAACCGCCCTGCTGTGGGACAGGGTCAGGTAAATCCAAGTGAGTGATCGTGGTTGGAGACTCATTCGTTGGGGGCATAGTTTCTGTAGCCACATTTGAGATACCAGGGCTGTGTGTTGCCTCCCTGGTGCCAAGGTCAAGGAAATCTCTGAGTGGTTGCAACAAATTCTTAACGGGGAGGGTGAGCAGCCAGAGGCCATTGTGCACATTGGTACCAATGACGTAGGTAGAAAGAGGGATGTGATCCTGCGGACTGTGTACAAGGAGTTGGCAAAGAGGCTGAAAGGCAGGACCTAGAGGGTAATAATTTATGGGTTGCCACGAGTGCCACATGTTAGTGAGTTAAGTCAGAGAAAGATAGGTGAGATGAATGCATTGGTTAAGGAGCTGGTACTGGGGGCAGGCTTTCAGGTTCATGGATAATTGCGACCGCTTCTTGGGCAAGGGGTGACCTGTGTAAGAGGGATGGGTTGCACCTAAACTGAACGGGAACAAATACCCTCAACAGGGAGGTTTGCTAGTGCTACTTGGGAGGATTTAAAGACTGGCAGGCAGCTGGGAACCAGAGCAGCAGGTCAGCAAGTAGATGAATTGATGGCAGGTACATGCTAGGACCAATAAATCAGAAAAGAATGGCAGCCAGAGACAGGTACATGAACATGATGGCATGAACAAGCTGAAATATGTTTATTTCAGTGCAAGGAGTATTATCGGTAAGGCAGATGAGCTTAGAGCCTGGATCAGTACATGGGACTCTGATGTTGAGGCCATTACAGAGGCTTGGTTGAGACAGAGACCGGACTGGCTGCTCAATGTTCCAGGGTTTCATTGCTTTAGACAAGATAGAGGGGAAGGTAAAAGAAGGAGGTGCACTCCGAACCTGTGGGAAATGTTACATCTGCACCTCGAAAGGACATTCTGGAGGGCTTGCCCACTGAGGCAATAGAGGTAGCATTGAAAAATAAGATAGACACAATCACTCTGATCAGATTAAATTAATAGCCTGCTCCCCTGTAGCCACTGACACACTGAGGAACAAATATGTAGGCAGCTTTTGAAACGATGCAATAACTTGTGAAATGATGCACTAACTCAGAGTTGTCACAGTCAGTGAATTTCACCTCCACGGTATTGACTAGGACTCCCTTACAACAAGAGTTTAAATGAGGCTGAATTTGTTCAGTCTATCCAAGAGAGTTTCTTGGCACAGTATGTGGATAGAAGATGGGCCATACTGGACTTTGTCCTGGTCAGGTAACTGGTGAGAAGGGTGGGAAAGCATTTTGGAAATAGTGATCACAACTCCTTCAATTTTAAGATTGCTCTGAAGAAGGACAAGTCAGGACCTTGGGGGAGAGTAAATTATATTAGTTTTAGGTAGGAGCTGGGGAGTGTTAATTGGGAGGAGCTGTCACATTTGCCATATGGGAATTGTTTAAAGGCCTGCTTATGAGTTTAGGATCAGGAAGGAGGAAGGACAACGATGGCAAGGTAAAAGACCCTTGGATAATTGGGGAGGTTGTGAAGTTCGTCAAAAGGGAAAAACAAAAATATGTCAGGTTTACGAAGCTAAAATCGAACAGGGCCGACATAAAGAAAGCAGAAAAAGAAAGGCTATGAAATGACCTTGGCAAGGAGGGTTGAAGGAAATCCCAAGGCATTCTGTGCATACATCTAAAACAAGGGGATAAATAGCAAGAAGGTACGACCATTCAGGATAAAGGAGGGAACTTGTGTTTGGAAGCAGAGGATGTGGGCAAGATCCTAAATGAGTACTCTGCATCACTATTCACTCAGGCGAAGGGTATGGAGGATAGTGGGATTTGTGTGGAGCATGCGAATATGATAACAGCATTTTGAAATCAAGAAAGAGCATTAAGGTGGATAAGTCCTCAGGACCCAATGGTATCTACTTAAGGTTTTTGAGCGAGGTGAGAGAGGAGATTGTCGGGGCAGTCAGCAATATCTTTGTATCCTTGGTAGCCACTGGAGGGGTACTGGAAGATTAGCAAGTTGCTAAATGTTCTTCTTCTGTTCAAGAAGGGAAATAGGGTCAATCCAGGAAACTCTCGACTAGCGAGTTTCTCATCGTTCATTGGGAAGCTATTGGAGAGAATTCTTAGGGATTGTATTTATCTGTATTTGGAACAGCATGGCCTAATTAGGGACAGTCAGCATGGCTTTGTGCAGGGCAGGTCATGTCTTACTAACTTGACTGAATTTTTTGAGGAGGTGACGAATGTGATCAATGAAGGTAGAGCAGTGGATATTGTTTTCATGGATTTCAGCAATACTTTCAACAAGGTGCCTCATGGTAGGATCATCCAGAAAATTAAGATGCACCGAGTCCGTGGTGGCTTGGATGCTTGGATTCACAACTGGCTTGCCCAGAGAAGACAGAGGCAAGTGGTGGAAAGGTGCTTTTCAGGCTGTAGATCCAGGACGATTGGTGTTCCGCAGGGATCTGTGCTGGGACCTCTGCTGTTTGTGGTCTATACAAAATGACTGAGGTTAAAATATAGATGGATGGGTTAGCAAGTTTGCAGACAATAGAATGATTGGTAGAATCGTGATGAGTGTAGACGTCATAAAAGGATACAGATCAGTTGCAGAAACTGCAAGTGGATTTTAATCCATTAAATGTGAGATGCTCCACTTTGGGAAATCAACTATTACGGAAAAATATACAGTTAATGGCACCCCTCAGTGCAGACCCCCTCAGTGCAGAATTGTTAAGGTGGGAATGCAGGTGCACTCAATCTGTTCATTGAGAACTGTCGACGTGATATCACCTCAATTTCTCTGTTCCCCGCACCAAACCCAACCTACGTCCTGCCCAACTGACTGCCCTCCACGCACTCATATCTCACCCTGACTTTGTTATTAAGCCTGCCGATAAGGTGGTGCTGCTGTGGTCTGGTGAGCTGAAGTCTATCTTGCAGAGGCTGAGCGCCAGCTCTCAGATACCTCCTCCATCTTCTCCTGGACCATGACCGCACCGGGCCATTGTATCTACTACAGTAACTGATCTTGGTCTGTCCGGTGATCTTCCCCCTCTGCTTCCAAGCTGAAAGGCCACAGCTCCCCACAGGTTGCTCCTACGACCCCTAAAAATCCACAAATGAGACTGTCCTGGCAGACCCATTGTTTCAGCCTGTTCCTGCCCCACAGAACTCATCTCTTCCTACCTTGACTCAATCTTCTGTCCCCTGGTCCAAGCCCTGCCCACGTACATCCAGAAATACTCTGACATCTTACGCAGGTTTAAAAACATCAGTTTGCCGGTTCCAGCTGCGTCCTCTTTACCATGAACATGGAATTCCTTTACACATCCATTCCCCACCGGGAGGTTCTTCGGGCTGTCCTCTTCTACCTGGAGCAAAGAACTGAACATTCCCCTCACACCACCACCCTCCTCCACTTGGTCGACCTCATCCTCACCCTCAACAACTTCTTGTTGAACTCCTCTCATTTTCTTCGGGTAAGAGGAGCAGCTCCGGGCACCTGCATGGGCCCGAGTTATACCTGTCTCTTCACGGGGTACGTGGAACATTCCCACCCACAACACTTTCTCCGATACATCAATGATATCATCCGGCTGCTTCTCTCTCTTGTCTGAAATTGGAAAACTTCATCAACTTCGCCTCCAATTTCCGTCCTGCCCTCACTTTCACCTGCTCTATCTCTGACTCCACCCTTCCCTTCCTCAACATTTCTGCTTCCATTCCTGGGGGTAGGCTTCGCACTAATATCCATTACAAACTCTCTGACTCTCACAGCTACCTGGTCTATATATCCTCACACCCCACTTTCTGTAAAGACTCCAACCTCTTCTCTCACTTCCTCCATCTCCATCGAATATGTTCTCATGAGGCCAACATCAACAAGGGAGCCTGCAAAATGTCCACCTTCTTCCTCAACTGAGGATTCCCCGGCTCCGCGGTCAACAAGACCCTCAACTGTGTCCAACCCAGCTCCTGCACTTTTGCCCTCACCTTTTCTCTTCCCTCCCAAGACAGCAATAAGCTTCCACTTGATCTTACCTATCAACCCACATGCCCACATCCATACAAACATCAGGCACCATTTCCACCACCACCAGCAGGATGCCGCCACCAGACACATATTCCCCTCCTCTCCCTTATCCGCCTTTACCGGAGGACCCGGAGGAAATGCAAGCAGACACGGGGAGAACGTGCAAACTTCGCACAGACGATTGCCCGAGGCTGCAATGCGAACCACTGAGCCACCGTGCTGCCCAGAATCTTGGTGGTGTGGATGAGCAGAGAGATCTCGGTGTCCATGTGTGTAGATCCCTGAAAATTGCCACGCAGATTGATAGGCTTGTTCAAAAGGCGTACGGCGTGTTAGGTTTTATTGGTACAGAGATTGAGTTTCGGAGCCATGAGGTCATGTTGCAGCTGTACAAAACACTGGTGCAGCCGCGCTTGGAGTATTGCGTACAGTTCTGATCGCCACATTATCGGAAGGATTTAGAGGAGGTTTGTTAGGATCTTGTCTGGTGTGGAAGGAAGGTCTTATGAGGAAAAGCTTCGAGACTTGAGGCTGTTTTTGTCAGAAGAAGGTGAAGAGGCAACTTAATGGAGACATACAAGATAATCAGAGGATTAGATAGGGTGGACAGCGACAGCCTTTTTCCTCGATGGTGATGGCGAGCACGAGTGGAGATAGGTTTAAATTGAGGTGAGATAGATATGGGACACATGTCAGAGGGAGGTTCTTTATTCAGAGAGTAGTATGGGTGCAGAATGCCCTGCCTGCAACAGGAGTAGATTGCCAAGTTTAAGGGCATTTAAATGAACATTGCTAAATATATGGATGGTAATGGAATAGTGTCGGTTAGATGGGCTTCAGGTTGGATTCACAGGTCGGCGCAACATCGAGGGCCGAAGGGCCTGTACTGCGCTGTAATGTTCTATGTTCTATGTCATAATACTTCAGTGAATTCTGGTTATCCTGCCGTAGGAAGAATGCTGTTAAACTATACAGAGTGCAAAAATAATTACAAAAGGTCATTGCCGGGACTGGAGGGTTTACGAGGAGTGGTGGATAGGCTCGGACTTTTTCCCTGGCGTATCGGAGACGAAGGGGTGACTTTCCAGAGGTGTAAAAAATCATGATGGGCATTGATAAGGGGAATAACCAAGGTCGGGGAGTCCAAAGCTAGAAGGGAGGAGGTTCAAATGTGAAAGGGGAAAGATTTAAAAGTGACCCGAGAGGCAACTTGTCGCACACAGAGGGTGGTGCGTGAATGCAATGAGCTGCCAACAGACGTGGTAGAGGCAGATAATATTACAGTATTTAAAAGACATTTGGACAGGTACACAATGAGGAAAGGTTTAGACGGATACCAAACGCAGGCAAATGGGACCGGTTAAGTTTGGGACACCTGGTCAGTACAGATGATTGGGGCTGAAGGTCCTGATTCTGTGCTGTATGACTCTATGAATCTATGACTGAAGAGCTAACTAGGTGTGTGGATGAGGGCAATGCATTTGATACAGTCTACTTGGGCATCAGCAAAGCTTTTGACAAGATCCCCCATTTGAAGACTGTTAGAACAGGAAACAGTCCATGGGATCCGAGGACACATGTGCACAGGAAATCATAACTCATGTAATTTGAATGAGTTTTTTAAAGTAGTAATGAAGAGCATTGATTAAGGCAGAAAGATGGACGTATATGGGCTTCAGTAAGGCGTTCAAGAAGGTTCCTCACAGAGGTCCAGTAGGGAAGTTAAATCACACGGAGTACAGGGAGAGCTAGCCATAGAACATAGAACATAGAACATTACAGCACAGTACAGGCCCTTCGGCCCTCGATCTTGTGCCGACCTGTCATGTCGATCTCAAGCCCATCTAACCTGCACTGTTCCATGTACGTCCATATGCTTGTCCAATGACCACTTAAATGTACCGAAAGTTGGCGAATCTACTACCGTTGCAGGCAAAGCGTTCCAATCCCTTACTACTCTCTGAGTAAAGAAACTACCTCTGACATCTGTCCTATATCTTTCACCCCTCAATTTAAAGCTATGCCCCCTCATGCTCACCGTCACCATCCTAAGAAAAAGGCTCTCCCTATCCACCCTATCTCACCCTCTGATTATTTTATATGTTTCAATTAAGTCACCTCTCAACCTTCTTCTCTCAAATGAAAACACCCTCAAGTCCCTCAGCCATTCCTCGTAAGACCTTCCCTCCATACCAGGCAACATCCTAGTAAATCTCCTCTGCACCCTTTCCAAAGCTTCCACATCCTTCTTATAATGCGGTGACCAGAACTGTATACAATACTCCAAGTGCGGCCGCACTAGAGTTTTGTACAGCTTCACCATAACCTCTTGGTTCCGGAACTCGATCCCTCTATTAATCAAAGCTAAAACACTGTAGGCCTTCTCAACAGCCCTGTCAACCTGGGTGGCAACTTTCAAGGATCTGTGTTCATGGACACCGAGATCTCTCTGCTCATGTATACTCCTAAGAATCTTACCATTAGCCCTGTACTTTGCCTTCTGGTTACTCCTGCCGATGTGCATCACCTCACACTTGTCTGCATTAAACTCCATTTGCCACCTCTCAGCCCAGCTCTGCAGCTTATCTATGTCTCTCTGCAACCAATCCTTTGTCACTCTCCACAACTCCACCTATCTTAGTGTCGTCTGCAAATTTACTAACCCATCCTTCTACGCCCTCATCCAGGTCATTTATAAAAATGACAAACAGCAGTGGACCCAACACCCACCCTTGCGGTACACCACCAGTAACTGGTCTCCAGGATGAACGTTTCCCATCAACTACCACACTCTGTCTTCTTTCAGCAGGCCAATTTCCGATCCAAGCTGCTGTATCTCCCACAATTCCATTCCTCTGCATTTTGTACAATAGTCTGTTTTGGGGAACCTTATCGAACGCCTTGCTGAAATCCATATACTCCACATCAACCGGTTTACTCTCATCTACCTGTTTGATCACCTTCTCAAAGAACTCAATAAGGTTTGTGAGGCACGACCTACCCTTCACAAAACTGTGCTGACTATCCCTAATCAATTTATTCTTTTCTAGATGATTGTAAATCCTATCCCTCAGAACCTTTTTCAACACTTTACCAACAACTGAGGTAAGGCTCACTGGCCGATAATTACCAGGGTTGTCTCTACTCCCCTTCTTGAACAGGAGAACCACAATTGCTATCCTCCAGTCATCGGGCACTATTCCTGCAGACAATGATGAGTTAAAGATCAATGCCAAAGGCTCGGCAATCTCCTCCCCGGATTCCCCGAGGATCCGAGGATAAATCCCATCCGGCCCAGGGGTCATAGCTATCTTCACCCTCTGTAGGATTTCAAATACCTCTTCCTTGTGAACCTCAATCCCACCTAGTCCAGTAGCCTGTATCTCTGTATTCTCCTCGACAACATTGTTGTTTTCTAGAGTGAATACTGTTGAAAAATATTCATTTAGCGCTTCCCCTATCTCATCTGACTCCACACACAACTTACCACTACTATCCTTAATTGGACCGAATCTTACTTTTCTCATTCTTGTATTCCTTAAATACCGACAGAAAAGTTTACGGTTTACCCTGATCCTATCCGCCAACAACTTCTCATGTCTCCTCCTGGCTCTTCTGAGATCTCTCTTTCGGTCTTTCCTGGCTACCTTGTAACCTTCAAGCACCCCAACTGAGCATTCACATCTTATAGTAACAGAAGCCTTCTGCCTCCTCTTGACCAGAGATTCCACTTCCTTCGTAAACCATGGCTTCCGTGCTCTACAGCTTCCTCCCTGCCTGACAGGTACATACTTATCTAGGAAGCACAGGAGCTTTTCATTGAATAAGCTCCACATTTCTACTGGGCCCATCCCCTGCAGTTTCCTTCCCCATCCTATGCTCTCTAAATCTTGCCTAATCTCATCGTAATTGCCTTTCACCCAGATATAACTCTTGCCCAGTGGTGTACACCTATCCCTTTCCATCACTAAAGTAAACATAACAGAATTCTGATCGCTATCACCAAGGTGATCACCAACTTTGAAATCTAACACCTGGCCAGGCTCATGACCCAGTACCAAATCTGATGTGGTCAGTGCACTCCAACTCCATTAGTCACTGCATCCCATTTCGCTAAGTCACTGCATCCCATTTCAGTCAGTCACTGCATCCCATTTCCCACAGTGACTGCATCTCCATTCCCCGAGTCACTGCACTTCATTTCCCTTGGTCACTGCATCCCATTTCACTCAGTCACTGCATCCCATTTCTCACGGACGCTGCATCCAATATCCGTCAGGTACTGCATCCCATTTCCAGAGTCACTGCATCCCATTTCCCTCAGTCAGTGAATCCCATTTCCATCAGTCACTGCATCCCATTTCACTCTGTCACTGCATTCAATTTCCATCAGTTGCTGCATTCAATTTCCATCAGTCACTGCATCCCATTTCACTCAGTCACTGCATCCCATTTCCAACAGTCACTGCATCTCCATTCCCCGAGTTACTGCATCTCCTTTCCCACAGTCACTGCATAACATTTCACACAGTCACGGCATCCCATTTCCATCAGTCACTGCATCGCATTTCACACAGTCACGGCATTGCATTTCACTCAGACACTGCATCGCATTCCAATCAGTCACTGCATCGCATTCCAATCAGTCATTGCATCGCATTTCCCTAACTCACCGCATCCCATTTCCCTCAGTCACTGCATCTCCTTTCCCTCAGTCACAGCATCCCATTTCCCTCAGTCACTGCATCCCATTTCACTCAGTCACTGCATCCCATTTCACTCAGTCACTGCATCCCATTTCACTCAGTCACTGCATGGCATTACATTTAGTGATTGCATCGCATTCCAATCTGTCACTGCATCGCATTCCAATCTGTCACTGCATCGCATTCCAATCTGTCACTGCATCCCATTTCATTCAGTCACTGCATCCCATTTCATTCAGTCACTGCATCCCATTTCCCTCAGTCACTGCATCCCATTTCACGCAGTCACTGCATCCCATTTCACGCAGTCACTGCATCACATTTCACGCAGTCACTGCATCACATTTCACGCAGTCACCGCATCTCATTTCACGCAGTCACCGCATCTCATTTCACGCAGTCACTGCATTTCATTTCCCTCAGTCACTGCATCTCATTTCCCTCAGTTACTGCACTCAATTTCCATCAGTCACTGCATCCCATTTCACTCAATCACTGCATCCCATTTCACTCTGTCACTGCATCTCCATTCCCCGAGTAACTACATCTCCTTTCCCACAGTCACTGCACAACATTTCACACAGTCAAGGCACCCCATTTCCATCAGTCACTGCATCGCATTTCACTCAGTCACTGTATCGCATTTCACACAGTCACTGCATCGCATTTCACACAGTCACTGCATCGCATTTCACACAGTCACTGCATCGCATTTCCCTCAGACACAGCATCTCATTTCACTCAGTCACTGCATCCCATTTCAGTCAGTCACTGCATCCCATTTCAGTCAGTCACTGCATCCTATTTCACGCAGTCACTGCAACCCATTTCACGCAGTCACTGCATCCCATTTCACGCAGTCACTGCATCCCATTTCACTCAGTCACTGCATCCCATTTAACTGAGACAGTGAATCCCATTCAAATGAGACAGTGCATCCATTTCCCTTAGTCACTGCACCCTATTCCCCACAGTCACCGCATACCATTTCCCTCAGTCACCGCTTCCCATGACCCTCACTCACTGCATCCCATTGCCCTCAGTCACTTCATCCCATTACCCTCAGTCACTGGATCCCATTACCCTCAGTCACTGCATCCCATTACCCTCAGTCACTGCATCCCATTACCCTCAGTCACTGCATCCCATTACCCTCAGTCACTGCATCCCCTTTCCATCAGTCACTGCATCCCATTTCACTCAGTCACTGCATCCCATTTGACTCAGTCACTGCCTCCTACGTCACTCAGTCACTGCATCCCATTTCACTCAGTCACTCCCTCCCATTTCACTCAGTCACTCCCTCCCATTTCACTCACTGCATCCCATTTCCCTCAGTCACTGCATCCCATTTCCCACATTCACTGCATCACATTTCACTCAGTCACTGCATCCCATTACCCTCAGTCACTGCATCCCATTTCACTCAGTCATTGCATCCCATTTCACTGAGCCACTTCATCATATTCACTCAGTCATTGCATCCCATTTCACGCAGTCACAGCATACCATTTGACTCAGTCACGACATCCTACTTAACGGAGACAGTGAATCCTATTCAACTGATACAGTGCATCCATTTCCCTCAGTCACCGCACCCTATTCCCCACACTCAGACACCGCATCCCATTTCCGTCAGTCACCGCATCCCATGGCCCTCACTCACAGCATCCAATTTCCATCAGTCACAGCTTCCCATTTCACTCAGTGACTGCATCCCATTTCACTCAGTGACTGCATCCCATTACCCTCAGTCACTGCATCAGATTACCCTCAGTCACTGCATCCCGTTTCACTCAGTCACTGACTCCCCCTTCACTCAGTCACTGACTCCCACTTCACTCAGTCACTGACTCCCACTTCACTCAGTCACTGACTCCCATTTCAGTCAGTCACTCCCATTTTAGTCAGTCACCGCACCCCATTCCACACAGTCACCGCATTCCATTTCCCTCAGTCATCGCATCCCATTTCCCTCAGTCACCGTGTACCATTTCCCTCAGTCACTGCATCCCATTTCACTCAGTCACTGCATCCCATTACCATCAGTCACTGCATCCCATTTCACTCAGTCACTGCATCGCATTTCACTCAGTCACTGCATCGCATTTCACTCAGTCACTGCATCACTTTTCACTCAGTCACAGCCTCCCACTTCACGCAGTCACTGCCTCCCAATTCACTCAGTCACTGCCTCCCAATTCACTCAGTCACTGCCTCCCAATTCACTCAGTCACTGCCTCCCAATTCACTCAGTCACTGCCTCCCAATTCAGTCAGTCACGACCTCCAATTTCAGTCAGTCACGACCTCCAATTTCAGTCAGTCACTGCATCCTATTTTACTCGGTCACTGCCTCCCATTTCACTCAGTCACTGCATCCCATTTTACTCGGTCACTGCCTCCCATTTCACTCAGTCACTGCATCCCATTTCACTCAGTCACTGCATCCCATTTCACTCAGTCACTGCATCCCATTTCACTCAGTCAGTGCCTCCCATTTCACTCAGTCACTGCCTCCCATTTCACTCAGTCACTGCCTCCCATTTCGTTCAGTCACTGCCTCCCACTTCGTTCAGTCACTGCCTCCCACTTCGTTCAGTCACTCCCTCCCATTTCAGTAAGTCACTGCATCCCATTTCCCTAAGTCACGGCATCCCATTTCCCACATTCACTGCATCTCCTTTCCCTCAGTCACCACATCCCATTTCACTCAGTCACGGCATCCCATTTCACTCAGTCACAGCATCCCATTTCCCTCAGTGACTGCATCACATTTCACTCAGTCACTGCATCCCATTTCACTCAGTCACTGCATCCCATTTCACTCAGGCACTGCAGCCCATTTCACTCAGGCACTGCATCCCATTTCACTCAGGCACTGCATCCCATTTCCCTCAGTCACTGCAATCCATTTCCCACGGTCACTGCATCTCCTTTCTCTCAGTCACTGCATCTACTTTCCCTCAGTCATGGCACCTCATTTCATTCATTCACGGCAACTTCTGTCCCTCATTCACTGCATCTCATTTCCCTCTGTCACTGCAACTCATTTCGATCAGTCACTGCATCCCATTTCAATCAGTCACTACATAACATTTCACTCAGTCACTGGATCCCATTTAACGGAGACAGTGAATCCTGTTCAACTGAGACAGTAAATCAATTTCCATCAGTCACCACACCCTACTCCCCACAGTCCCGGCACCCCATCTCACTCAGTCAGTGCATCCCATTTCCCATAGTCACTGCATGTCCTTTCCTTTGTCACTGCATCGCATTTCACTCAGTCACTGCATCGCATTACCCTCAGTCCCCACCCCTTATTCCCCACAGTCACGGCATCCCATTTCCCACAGTCACTGCATCGCATTTCATTCAGTCAGTGCACCCCATTACCCTCAGGCACTGCGTCCCATTTCACTCAGGCACTGCATCCCATTTCACTCAGGCACTGCATCCCATTTCACTCAGGCACTGCATCCCATTTCACTCAGTGACTGCATCCCATTTCACTCAGTCACTGCATCACATTTCACCGAGTCACAGCACCCCATTTCACTCAGTCACTGCATGTCCCTTCCGCAGTCACAGCATCGCATTTCACTCAGCCACTGCATCATATTACCCTCAGTCACTGCATCTCATTTCCCTCAGTGACTGCATCACATTTCACTCAGTGACTGCATCACATTTCACTCAGTCACTGCATCCCATTTCACTCAGTCACTGCATCCCATTACCCTCAGTCACTGCATCCCATTACCCTCAGTCACTGCATCCCATTACCCTCAGTCACTGCAACCCAATTCCCACAGTCACTGCATCCCATTTCCCTCAGTCACTGCATCCCATTTCACTCAGTCACAGCATCCCATTTCACTCAGTCACTGCAGCCCATTTCACTCAGTCACTCCCTCCCATTTCAGTCATTCACTACCTCCCATTTCAGTCAGTCACTGCATCTCCTTTCCCTCAGTCACTGCATCACATTTCCCTCAGTCACTGCCTCCCATTTCCCTCAGTCACTGCATCCCATTTCCCTCAGTCACTGCAACCTTTTCCTATAGTCACTGCAACCCAATTCCCACGTCACTGCATCCCATTTCCCTCAGTCACAGCATCCCATTTCACTCAGTCACTGCAGCCCATTTAACTGAGACAGTGAATCTCATTGAACTGAGACAGTGCATCCCATTACCCTCAGTCACAGCATTCCATTTCCCACAGTCACTGCATCTCCTTTCCACAGTCACTGTATCTCCATTCCCTCAGTAACGGCACCTCCTGTCCCTCAGTCACTGCGTCCCATTGCCCTCAGTCACTGCGTCCCATTACCCTCAGTCACTGCATCTCATGTCCCTCAGTCACTGCATCCCATGTCCCTCAGTCACTGCATCCCATTTCACTCAGTCAGTGCGTCCCTTTTCGGTCAGGCACTGTATCCCATTTCACTCAGTCACTGCATCCCATTTCAATCAGTCACTGCATCCCATTTCACTCAGGCATTGCATCCCATTTCACTCAGGCACTGCAGCCCATTTCCCCCAGTCACTGCAACCCATTTCCCCCAGTCACTGCATCACATTTCAATCAGACACTGCATCTCATGTCACTCTGTCACTGAATCCAATTTCCATCAGTCACTGCATCCCATTTCAAGCAGTCACTGCATCGCATTTCACTCAGTCACTGCATCACATTGCACTCAGTGAGTGCATCGCATTTCGCTCAGTCACTGCATTCCATTACACGCAATCACTGCATCCCAATTCCCTCAGTCACTGCATCCCATGTCCGTGTGTCACTGCATCCCATGTCCCTCAGTCACTGCATCCCATGTCCCTAAGTCACTGCATCCCATGTCCCTCAGTCACTGCATCCCATTTCACTCAGCCAGTGCATCCTATTTCACTCAGTGACTGCATCACAGTTCACTCAGTGACTGAATCACAGTACACTCAGTGAGTGCATCATATTTCACTCAGTGACGTAATCACATTTCACTCAGTGACGGAATCACATTTCACTGAGTCACTGCGTCCCATTTCACACAGTCACTGCATCCCATTTCACACAGTCACTGCATCGCATTTCAGTCAGTCACTGCATCCCATTTCACTCAGTCGCTGCATCCCCTTCACCACAGTCACTGCATCCCATTTCACGCAGTCACTGTTTTCGTATCTCACAGACAGTGCATTCTATGCTTCTCATTTCACTCAGTCACTGCAGCTCATGTCGCTCTGTCACTTCATCCAATTTCCACCAGTCAGTGCATCTCATTTCACTCCGCCACTGCATCGCATTTCACTCCGCCACTGCATCGCATTTCACTCAGTCACTGCATCACATTTCAATTAGACACTGCATCTCATTTCACTTGGTCACTGGACCTCATGTCACTCTGTCACTGCATCCAATTTCCATCAGTCACTGCATCCCATTTCACTCAGTGATGCATCCCATTTCACTCAGTGACTGCATCCCAATTCACTCAGTGACTGAATCACATTTCACTCAGTCACTGCATCGCATTTCACGCAGTCACTGCATCCTACTTCACTCAGTCACTGCATCCCATTTCACTCAGTCACTGCATCTCCTTCAACACAGTTACTGCATCCCATTTCCATCAGTCACTGTTTCCCGTATCTCACAGACGCTGCATTCAATTTCCCATACTCAGTGCATCCCATTTCCCATAGTCACAGCATCACCTTGCCCTCAGTCTCATCATCTCATTTCACTCAGTGATTGCATCCTTCTTCCCACAAATACTGCACCCCATTTCCCTCAGTCACTGCATCCCATTTCCGTCAGTCACTGCATCTCATTTCACTCGGTCAGTGCATCCCATTTCCCTCAGTCACTGCAACCGATTTCACTCAGTCACTGCATCCCATTTCATCCAGTCACTGCATCCCATTGTACTCAGTAATGCATCCCATTTCACTCAGCGGCTGCATCCCATTTCACTCAGTGACTAAATCACATTTCACTCAGTCACTGCATCCGATTTCACTCAGTCACTGCATCCGATTTCCCTCAGTCACTGCATCCCATTTCCCTCAGTCACTGCATCCCATTTCCCTCAGTCACTGCATCCCATTTCAAGCAGTCACTGCATCACATTTCAAGCAGTCACTGTATCACATTTCAAGCAGTCACTGCATCTCCTTCACCACAGTCACTGCATCACACTTCCATCAGTCACTATTTCCCTTATCTCACAGACGATGCATTCAATTTCCCACACTCACTGCATCCCATTTCCCATATTCACAGCATCTCCTTTCCCTCAGTCTCTGCATCGCATTTCACTCAGTGATTGCATCCTCCTTCCGACAAATACTGCATCCCATTTCCCTCAGTCACTGCATCCCATGTCTGTGTGTCACTGCATCCCATGGCTCTCAGTCACTGCATCTCATGTCCCTCAGTCACTGCATCCCATATCCCTCAGTCACTGCATCCCATTTCACTCAGTCAGTGCGTCCCTTTTCGGTCAGGCACTGTATCCCATTTCCCTCAGTCACTGCACCCCAAGCCCGCTCGGGCACTGATTCCCTATTAACTCAGAAACTCCTTCCCAGTACCTCTGTCACTGCAGCTCATGTCCCTCAGTCACTGCATCCCATGTCCCTCAGTCACTGCATCACATTTCACTCAGTCACTGCATCACATTTCACTCAGTCACTGCATCACATTTCACTCGGTCAAAGCATCCCATTTACTAAATCACTGCATCTCCTTCACCACAGTCACTGCATCACATTTCCATCAGTCACTGTTTCCCGTATCTCACAGACGATGAATTCAATTTTCCACACTGACTGCATCCCATTTCCCTCAGTCACTGCGTCCCATTTCCCTCAGTCACTGCATCACATTTCCATCAGACACTGCAGCTCATGTCACTCTGTCACTGCATCCAATTTCCATCAGTCACTGCATCCCATTTCACCCAGTCACTGCATCCCATGTCCGTGTGTCACTGCATCCCATGTCCCTCAGTCACTGCATCCCATGTCCCTAAGTCACAGCATCCCATGTCCCTCAGTCACTGCATCCCATTTCACTCAGCCACTGCATCCTATTTGACTCAGTGACTGCATCACAGTTCACTCAGTGACGTAATCACATTTCACTCAGTGACGGAATCACATTTCAGTGAGTCACTGCGTCCCACTTCACGCAGTCACTGCATCCCTTTTCACTCAGTCACTGCATCCCATTTCACTCTGCCACTACATCACATTTCACGCAGTCACTGCATCCCATTTCACACAGTCACTGCATCGCATTTCAGTCAGTCACTGTATCCCATTTCACTCAGTCACTGCATCACATTTCACTCAGTCACTGCATCCCATTTCACTCAGTCGCTGCATCCCCTTCACTACAGTCACTGCATCCCATTTCCATCAGTCACTGTTTTCGTATCTCACAGACAGTGCATTCTCAGCATCACATTTCACTCAGTCACTGCATCACATTTCACTCAGTCACTGCATCACATTTCACTCAGTCACTGCATTACATTTCACTCAGTCACTGCATCACATTTACTCAATCACTGCATCTCCTTTCACCACAGTCACTGCATCACATTTCCATCAGTCACTGTTTCCCGTATCTCACAGACGATGAATTCATTTTCCCAGACTCACTGCATCCCATTTCCCTCAGTCACTGCATCCCATTTCCCTCAGTCACTGCATCACATTTCCTTCAGACACTGCAGCTCATGTCACTCTGTCACTGCATCCAATTTCCATCAGTGACTGCATCCCGTTTCACCCAGTCACTGCATTCCATTGCACTCAGTGATGCATCCCATTTCAAGCAGTCACTGCATCACATTGCACTCAGTGACTGCATCGCATTTCACGCAGTCACTGCATCCCAATTCCATCAGGCACTGCATCCCATGTCCGTGTGTCACTGCATCCCATGTCCGTGTGTCACTGCATCCCATGTCCGTGTGTCACTGCGTCCCATGTCCGTGTGTCACTGCGTCCCATGTCCGTGTGTCACTGCGTCCCATGTCCCTCAGTCACTGCATCACATTTCACTGAGTCACTGCATCACATTGCACTCAGTGACTGCATCGCATTTCACTCAGTCACTGCATCCCATTTCACGCAGTCACTGCATCCCATTTCGATCAGTCATTGCATCCCATGTCCGTGTGTCACTGCATCCCATGTCCCTCAGTCACTGCATCCCATGTCCCTCAGTCACTGCATCCCATGTCCCTCAGTCACTGCATCCCATTTCACTCAGTCACTGCTTCTCATTTCACTCAGTCACTGCATCCCATTTCACTCTGCCACTTCATCCTATTTCACTCAGTGACGGAATCACAATTCACTCAGTGACAGAATCACATTTCACTGAGTCACTGCGTCCCATTACACGCAGTCACTGCATCCCATTTCACGCAGTCACTGCATCGCATTTCACGCAGTCACTGCATCGCATTTCACGCAGTCACTGCATCGCATTTCACGCAGTCACTGCATCACATGTCACTCAGTCACTGCATCACATTTCAGTCAGTCACTGCATCCCAATTCACTCCATCACTGCATCTCCTTCACCACAGTCACAGCATCCCATTTCCATCAGTCACTGGTTCCCCTATCTCACAGACGCTGCATTCAATTTCCGACACTCACTGTATCCCATTTCCCATAGACACAGCATCTCCTTTCCCACAGTCTCTGCATCTCATTTCAATCAGTGATTGCATCCTACTACCCAAAAATAGTGCATCCCATTTCGCTCAGTCACTGCATCTCATTTCACTCGGGCACTGCATCCCATTTCCCTCAGTCACAGCATCCCACTTCCCTCAGTCACTGCATCCCATTTCACTCAGTCACTGCATCCCATTTCACTCAGTCACTGCATCCCACTTTCCTCAGTCACTGCATCCCATTTCACTCAGTCACTGCATCCCATTTCACTCAGTCACTGCAACCCATTTCACTCAGTCACTGCATCCCATTTCGCTCAGTCACTGCATCCAATTTCCGTCAGTCACTCCATCCCATTTCCCTCAGTCGCAGCATTCCATTTCCCACAGACACTGCATTTCCTTTCCTTAAATCACTGCATCCCATTTCACTCAGTCACTGCACCCCAAGCCCGCTCGGGCACTGCATTCCGATTAACTCAGTCACTCCTTCCCAGTACCTCAGCCACTGCATCGCATTTCACTCAGTCACTGCATCACATGTCACTCAGTCACTGCATCACATGTCACTCAGTCACTGCATCACATTTCAGTCAGTCACTGCATCCCAATTCACTCCATCACTGCATCTCCTTCACCACAGTCACAGCATCCCATTTCCATCAGTCACTCGTTCCCCTATCTCACAGACGCTGCATTCAATTTCCGACACTCACTGTATCCCATTTCCCATAGACACAGCATCTCCTTTCCCACAGTCTCTGCATCTCATTTCAATCAGTGATTGCATCCTACTACCCAAAAATAGTGCATCCCATTTCGCTCAGTCACTGCATCTCATTTCACTCGGGCACTGCATCCCATTCCCTCAGTCACAGCATCCCACTTCAATCAGTCACTGCATCCCATTTCACTCAGTCACTGCATCCCATTTCACTCAGTCACTGCATCCCACTTTCCTCAGTCACTGCATCCCATTTCACTCAGTCACTGCATCCCATTTCACTCAGTCACTGCATCCCATTTCGCTCAGTCACTGCATCCAATTTCCGTCAGTCACTCCATCCCATTTCCCTCAGTCGCAGCATTCCATTTCCCACAGACACTGCATTTCCTTTCCTTAAATCACTGCATCCCATTTCACTCAGTCACTGCACCCCAAGCCCGCTCGGGCACTGCATCCCGATTAACTCAGTCACTCCTTCCCAGTACCTCAGTCACTGCATCGCATTTCACTCAGTCACTGCATCTCATTTCACTCAGTCACTGCATCTCATTTCACTCAGTCACTGCATCCCAATTCACTCCATCACTGCATCTCCCTCACCTCAGTCACCGCATCCCATTTCGATCAGTCACTGCATCCCATTTCCACCAGTTACAGCATCCCATTTCACTCAGCCACTGCATCCCATTTCACGAAGACAGTGCATCCCATTTCTCTCAGCCACTGTATCCCATTTCCCTCAGTCACTGTACTCCAAGCCGGCTCGGGCACTGCCTCCCTATTAACTCAGTCACTGCATCCCATTTCACTCAGTCACTGCATCCCATGTCCCTCAGTCACTGCATCCCATTTTACTCAATCACTGCATCCCATTTCACTCAGTCACTGCATCCCATTTCCCTCAGTCAGTGCATCTCCTTCACCACAGTCACTGCATCCCATTTCACTTAGTCACTGCATCCCATTTCCGTCAGTCACTACATCCCATTTCCCTCAGTCACTCCTTCCCAGTACCTCAGTCACTGCATCCTATTTCCCTCAATTACTGCATCACATTGCACTCAGGCACTGTATCCCATTTCCCTCAGTCACTGCACCCCAAGCCCGCTCGGGCACTGCATCGCTATTCACTCAGTCACTGCATCCCTTGTCCCACAGTAACTGCATCACATTTCCATCAGTCACTACATCTCATTTCACTAATTCACTACATCTCATTTCACTAATTCACTGCATCCCATTTCACTAATTCACTGCATCCCATTTCACGCAGTCACTGCATCCCATTTCCCTCGGTCACAGCATCTCATTTCACTCGGTCACAGCATCCCATTTCCCTCAGTCATTGCATCCCAATTCTCAAAGTCACTGCATCCCATGTCCGTGTGGCAGTGCATCCCATGTCCGTGTGCCACTGCATCCCATGTCCCTCAGTCACTGCATCCCATTTCACTCTGTCACTGCATCTCATTTCCGTCAGTTGCAGCATCATATTTCCATCAAACAAGGCATCTCATTTCACTGAGTCACTGCATCGCATTTCACTCAGTCAGTGCTTCCCATTTCACTCAGTCACTGCATCCCATTTCACGCAGTCACTGCATCCCATTTTACTCAGTCACTGCATCCCATTTCACTGAGTCACTGCATCACATTTCACTCAGTCACTGCATCACATTTCACTCAGTCACTGTATCCCAATTCACTCCATCACTGCATCTCCTTCACCACAGTCACGGCATCCCATTTCCATCAGTCACTGGTTCCCGTATCTCACAGACGCTGCATTGAATTTCCGACACTCACTGTATCCCATATCCCATAGACACAGCATCTCCTTTCCCACAGTCTCTGCATCTCATTTCAATCAGTGATTGCATCCTACTTCCCAAAAATACTGCAACCCATTTCGCTCAGTCACTGCATCTCATTTCACTCGGTCACTGCATCCCATTTCCCTCAGTCACTGCATCCCATTTCCCTCAGTCACTGCATCCCATTTCACTCAATCACTGCATCACATTTCACTCAGTCACTGCATCACATTTCACTCAGTCACTGCATCCCATTTACTCAATCACTGCATCTCCTTCACCACAGTCACTGCATCAAAATTCTTTCAGTCACTGTTTCCCGTATCTCACAGACGATGAATTCAATTTCCCACACTCACTGCATCCCATTTCCATCAGTCACTGCATCCCATTTCCCTCAGTCACTGCATCCCATTTCCCTCAGTCACTGCATCCCATTTCCCTCAGTCACTGCATCACATTTCCATCAGACACTGCAGCTCATGTCACTCTGTCACTGCATCCAATTTCCATCATTCACTGCATCACATTGCACTCAGTGACTGCATCGCATTTCACTCAGTCACTGCATCCCATTTCACGCAGTCACTGCATAATAATTCCCTCAGTCACTGCATCCCATGTCCGTGTGTCACTGCATCCCATGTCCGTGTGTCACTGCATCCCATGTCCCTCAGTCACTGCATCCCATATCCCTCAGTCACTGCATCCCATTTCACTCAGTCAGTGCGTCCCTTTTCGGTCAGGCACTGTATCCCATTTCCCTCAGTCACTGCACCCCATGCCCGCTCGGGCACTGATTCCCTATTAACTCAGAAACTCCTTCCCAGTACCTCTGTCACTGCAGCTCATGTCACTCAGTCACTGCATCCCATTTCCCTCAGTCACTGCATCCCATTTCACCCAGTCACTGCATCCCATGTCCGTGTGTCACTGCATTCCATGTCCCTCAGTCACTGCATCCCATGTCCCTAAGTCACAGCATCCCATGTCCCTAAGTCACAGCATCCCATGTCCCTCAGTCACTGCATCCCATTTCACTCAGCCACTGTATCCTATTTGACTCAGTGACTGCATCACAGTTCACTCAGTGACGTAATCACATTTCACTCAGTGACGGAATCACATTTCACTGAGTCACTGCGTCCCATTTCACGCAGTCACTGCATCCCTTTTCACTCAGTCACTGCATCCCATTAAACTCTGCCACTACATCACATTTCACGCAGTCACTGCATCCCATTTCCATCAGTCACTGCATCCCATTTCACACAGTCACTGCATCGCATTTCAGTCAGTCACTGCATCCCATTTCACTCAGACGCTGCATCCCCTTCACCACAGTCACTGCATCCCATTTCCATCAGTCACTGTTTTCGTATCTCACAGACAGTGCATTCTCAGCTTCTCATTTCACTCAGTCACTGCAGCTCATGTCGCTCTGTCACTGAATCCCATTTCCATCAGTCAGTGCATCTCATTTCACTCAGTCACTGCATCCCATTTCCCTCACTCACTGCATCACATTTCAATCAGGCACTGCATCTCATTTCACTCAGTCAGTGCACCTCATGTCACTCTGTCACTGCATCCCATTTCCATCAGTCACTGCATCCCATTTCACTCAGTGATGCATCCCATTTCACTTAGTGACTGCATCCCAATTCAGTCAGTGACTGAATCACATTTCACTCAGTCACTGCATCGCATTTCACGCAGTCACTGCATCCCATTTCACTCAATCACTGCATCCCATTTCACTCAGCCACTGCATCCTATTTCACTCAGTGACTGCATCTCATTACACTCAGTGACTGAATCACAGTTCACTCAGTGACTGGATCACAGTACACTCAGTGAGTGCATCGTATTTCACTCAGTGACGGAATCACCTTTCACTCAGTGAGTGATTCACATTTCACTGAGTCACTGCATCCCATTTCACGCAGTCACTGCATCCCATTTCACGCAGTCACTGCATCCCATTGCACTCAGTCACTTCATCCCATTACACTCAGTCACTGCATCCCATTACACTCAGTCACTGCATCACATTTCACTCAGTCACTGCATCACATTTCACTCAGTCACTGCATCCCAATTCACTCCATCACTGCATCTCCCTCACCTCAGTCACCGCATCCCATTTCGATCAGTCACTGCATCCCATTTCCACCAGTTACCGCATCCCATTTCACTCAGCCACTGCATCCCATTTCACTAAGACAGTGCATCCCATTTCTCTCAGCCACTGTATCCCATTTCCCTCAGTCACTGTACTCCAAGCCGGCTCGGGCACTGCCTCCCTATTAACTCAGTCACTGCATCCCATTTCACTCAGTCACTGCATCGCTTTTCACTCTGTCACTGCATCTCATTTCCATCAGTTACTGCATCATATTTCCATCAAACAAGGCATCTCATTTCACTCAGTCACTGCATCGCTTTTCACTCTGTCACTGCATCTCATTTCCGTCAGTTACTGCATCATATTTCCATCAAACAAGGCATCTCATTTCACGCAGTCACTGCATCGCATTTCACTCTGTCAGTGCTTCCCATTTCACTTCGTCACTGCATCCCATTTCCGTCAGTCACTGCATCCCATTTCCCTCAGTCACTCCTTCCCAGTACCTCAGTCACTGCATCCTATTTCCCTCAATTACTGCATCACATTGCACTCACGCACTGTATCCCATTTCCCTCAGTCACTGCACCCCAAGCCCGCTCGGGCACTGCATCACTATTCACTCAGTCACTGCATCCCATGTCCCACAGTAACTGCATCACATTTCCATCAGTCACTACATCTCATTTCACTAATTCACTACATCTCATTTCACTAATTCACTGCATCCCATTTCACGCAGTCACTGCATCCCATTTCCCTCGGTCACAGCATCTCATTTCACTCGGTCACTGCATCCCATTTCCCTCAGTCATTGCATCCCAATTCTCAAAGTCACTGCATCCCATGTCCGTGTGGCAGTGCATCCCATGTCCGTGTGTCACTGCATCCCATGTCCCTCAGTCACTGCATCACATGTCCCTCAGTCACTGCATCCCATGTCCCTCAGTCACTGCATCCCATTTCACTCTGTCACTGCATCTCATTTCCGTCAGTTACTGCATCATATTTCCATCAAACAAGGCATCTCATTTCACTGAGTCACTGCATCGCATTTCACTCAGTCAGTGCTTCCCTTTTCAATCAGTCACTGCAACCCATTTCCCTCAGTCACTGCATCCCATTTCACTCAGTGATGCGTCCAATTTCACTCAGTGACTGCAACACATTTCGCTCAGAGACTGCATCCCATTTCACTCAGTCACTGCATCCCATTTCACTCAGTCACTGCATCACATTTCACTCATTGACTGCAACACATTTCGCTCAGAGACTGCATCCCATTTCACTCAGAGACTGCATCCCATTTCACTCAGTCACTGCATCCCATGTCCCTCAGTCACTGCATCCCATTTTACTCAATCACTGCATCCCATTTCACTCAGTCACTGCATCCCATTTCCCTCAGTCAGTGCATCTCCTTCACCACAGTCACTGCATCCCATTTCACTTAGTCACTGCATCCCATTTCCGTCAGTCACTGCATCCCATTTCCCTCAGTCACTCCTTCCCAGTACCTCAGTCACTGCATCCTATTTCCCTCAATTACTGCATCACATTGCACTCAGGCACTGTATCCCATTTCCCTCAGTCACTGCACCCCAAGCCCGCTCGGGCACTGCATCACTATGCACTCAGTCACTGCATCCCATGTCCCACAGTAACTGCATCACATTTCCATCAGTCACTGCATCTCATTTCACTAATTCACTGCATCCCATTTCACGCAGTCACTGCATCCCATTACCCTCAGTCACAGCATCTCATTTCACTCGGTCACTACATCCCATTTCCCCCAGTCACTGCATCCCATTTCACTCAGTCACTGCATCCCATTTAACGGAGACAGTGAATCCTATTCAACTGAGACAGTGAATCCATTTTCATCAGTCACCGCACAATATTCCCCACAGTCACGGCATCACATTACCCTCAGTCACTGCATCCCATTACACTCAGTCACTGCGTCCCATTTTCCACAGTCACTGCGTCCCATTTCACTCAGTCACTGCATCCGATTTCACTCAGTCACTGCATCCCATTTCACTCAGTCACTGCATCCCATTTCACTCAGTCACTGCATCCCATTTCACTCAGTCACTGCATCCCATTTCACTCAGTCACTGCAACGCTTTTCACTCAGTCACTGCATCCCATTTCACTCAGTCACTGCATCCCATTTAACGGAGACAGTGAATCCTATTCAACTGAGACAGTGAATCTATTTCCATCAGTCACCACACCCTATTCCCCACAGTCACAGCATCACATTACACTCAATCACTGCTTCTGATTTCAATCAGTCACTGCATCCCATTTCACTCAGTCACTGTGTACTATTTCCTTCAGTCACCGCATCCCATTTCCATCAGTCACTGCATCTCATTTCCGTCAGTCACCTGCATCTCATTTCCCTCAGTCACTGCATCCCATTTCACTCAGCCACTGCATTCCATTTCACTCAGTCACTGCATCCCATTTCTCTCAGTCACTACATCACATTTCCCAAAGTCACTCTATCCCATTTCACTCAGTCACTGCATCCCATTTAACGGAGACAGTGAATCCTATTCAACTGAGACAGTGAATCGATTTTCAACAGTCACCGCGCAATATTCCCCACAGTCACGGCATCACATTACCCTCAGTCACTGCATCCCATTACACTCAGTCACTGCGTCACATTTCCCTCAGTCACTGGGTCCCATTTCACTCAGTCACTGCATTCAAATTCCATCAGTCACTGCATTCAATTTCCATCTGTCACTGCATCCCGTTTCACTCAGTCACGGCATCCCATTTCACTCAGTCACTGCATCCCATTTAACGGAGACAGTGAATCCTATTCAACTGAGACAGTGAATCTATTTCCATCAGTCACCACACCCTTATTCCCCACATCACGGCATCACATTACACTCCGTCATTGCGTCTCATTTCAATCAGTCACTGCATCCCATTTCCCTCAATCACTGCATCCCATTTCACTCAGTCACTGCATCGCTTTTCACTCAGTCACTGCATCACTTTTCACTCAGTCACTGCATCCCATTTCACGCTGTCACTGCATCAAATTTCACGCTGTCACTGCATCAAATTTCACGCTGTCACTGCATCCCATTTCATGCTGTCACTGCATCTCATGTCACTCATTGACTGCATCTCATTTCACACAGTCACTGCATCCCATTTCCCACAATCACTGCATCCCATTTCACTCAGTCACTGCATCGCATTTCACTCAGTCACTGCAACGCTTTTCACTCAGTCACTGCATCCCATTTCACTCAGTCACTGCATCCCATTTAACGGAGACAGTGAATCCTATTCAACTGAGACAGTGAATCTATTTCCATCAGTCACCACACCCTATTCCCCACAGTCACAGCATCACATTACACTCAGTCACTGCTTCTGATTTCAATCAGTCACTGCATCCCATTTCACTCAGTCACTGTGTACTATTTCCTTCAGTCACCGCATCCCATTTCCCTCAGTCACTGCATCTCATTTCCGTCAGTCACCTGCATCTCATTTCCCTCAGTCACTGCATCCCATTTCACTCAGCCACTGCATTCCATTTCTCTCAGTCACTCCATCACATTTCCCAAAGTCACTCTATCCCATTTCACTCAGTCACTGCATCCCATTTAACGGAGACAGTGAATCCTATTCAACTGAGACAGTGAATCGATTTTCATCAGTCACCGCGCAATATTCCCCACAGTCACGGCATCACATTACCCTCAGTCACTGCATCCCATTACACTCAGTCACTGCGTCACATTTCCCTCAGTCACTGGGTCCCATTTCACTCAGTCACTGCATTCAAATTCCATCAGTCACTGCATTCAATTTCCATCTGTCACTGCATCCCGTTGCACTCAGTTACGGCATCCCATTTCACTCAGTCACTGCATCCCATTTCACTCAGTCACTGCATCCCATTTAACGGAGACAGTGAATCCTATTCAACTGAGACAGTGAATCTATTACCATCAGTCACCACACCCTTATTCCCCACATCACGGCATCACATTACACTCCGTCATTGCGTCTCATTTCAATCAGTCACTGCATCCCATTTCCCTCAATCACTGCATCCCATTTCACTCAGTCACTGCATCGCATTTCACTCAGTCACTGCATCGCTTTTCACTCAGTCACTGCATCACTTTTCACTCAGTCACTGCATCCCATTTCACGCTGTCACTGCATCAAATTTCACGCTGTCACTGCATCCCATTTCATGCTGTCACTGCATCTCATGTCACTCATTGACTGCATCTCATTTCACACAGTCACTGCATCCCATTTCCCACAATCACTGCATCCCATTTCACTCTATCACCGCATTCAATTTCCATCAGTCTCTGCACCCTATTTGACTCAGTCACTGCATCCCATTTCCCTCAGTCACTGCATCCCATGTCCAACAGCCACTGCATCCCATTTCCCTCAGTCACCGCATCGCATGACCCTCAGTCACTGAATCTTATTTCACTCAGTCACTGCATCCCATTTCACTCAGTCACTGCATCCAATTACCCTCAGTCACTGCATCTCATTTCACTCAGTCACTGCATCCCATTTCATAAGTCACTCCCATTTCACTCAGCCACTGCATCCTATTTCACTCAGCCACTACATCCCATTTCCATCAGCCAATGCTTTCCATTTCACTCAGTCACTGCCTCCCATCTCACTCAGTCACTGCCTCCCATTTCACTCAGTCACTCCCTCCCATTTCACTCAGTCACACCCTCCCATTTCAGTCAGTCACGCCTTCCCATTTCACTCAGTCACTGCCTCCCAATTCACTCAGTCACTGCCTCCCAATTCACTCAGTCACTGCCTCCCAATTCACTCAGTCACTGCCTCCCAATTCAGTCAGTCACGACCTCCAATTTCAGTCAGTCACGACCTCCAATTTCAGTCAGTCACTGCATCCTATTTTACTCGGTCACTGCCTCCCATTTCACTCAGTCACTGCATCCCATTTTACTCGGTCACTGCCTCCCATTTCACTCAGTCACTGCATCCCATTTCACTCAGTCACTGCATCCCATTTCACTCAGTCACTGCATCCCATTTCACTCAGTCAGTGCCTCCCATTTCACTCAGTCACTGCCTCCCATTTCACTCAGTCACTGCCTCCCATTTCGTTCAGTCACTGCCTCCCACTTCGTTCAGTCACTGCCTCCCACTTCGTTCAGTCACTCCCTCCCATTTCAGTAAGTCACTGCATCCCATTTCCCTAAGTCACGGCATCCCATTTCCCACATTCACTGCATCTCCTTTCCCTCAGTCACCACATCCCATTTCACTCAGTCACGGCATCCCATTTCACTCAGTCACAGCATCCCATTTCCCTCAGTGACTGCATCACATTTCACTCAGTCACTGCATCCCATTTCACTCAGTCACTGCATCCCATTTCACTCAGGCACTGCAGCCCATTTCACTCAGGCACTGCATCCCATTTCACTCAGGCACTGCATCCCATTTCCCTCAGTCACTGCAATCCATTTCCCACGGTCACTGCATCTCCTTTCTCTCAGTCACTGCATCTACTTTCCCTCAGTCATGGCACCTCATTTCATTCATTCACGGCAACTTCTGTCCCTCATTCACTGCATCTCATTTCCCTCTGTCACTGCAACTCATTTCGATCAGTCACTGCATCCCATTTCAATCAGTCACTACATAACATTTCACTCAGTCACTGGATCCCATTTAACGGAGACAGTGAATCCTGTTCAACTGAGACAGTAAATCAATTTCCATCAGTCACCACACCCTACTCCCCACAGTCCCGGCACCCCATCTCACTCAGTCAGTGCATCCCATTTCCCATAGTCACTGCATGTCCTTTCCTTTGTCACTGCATCGCATTTCACTCAGTCACTGCATCGCATTACCCTCAGTCCCCACCCCTTATTCCCCACAGTCACGGCATCCCATTTCCCACAGTCACTGCATCGCATTTCATTCAGTCAGTGCACCCCATTACCCTCAGGCACTGCGTCCCATTTCACTCAGGCACTGCATCCCATTTCACTCAGGCACTGCATCCCATTTCACTCAGGCACTGCATCCCATTTCACTCAGTGACTGCATCCCATTTCACTCAGTCACTGCATCACATTTCACCGAGTCACAGCACCCCATTTCACTCAGTCACTGCATGTCCCTTCCGCAGTCACAGCATCGCATTTCACTCAGCCACTGCATCATATTACCCTCAGTCACTGCATCTCATTTCCCTCAGTGACTGCATCACATTTCACTCAGTGACTGCATCACATTTCACTCAGTCACTGCATCCCATTTCACTCAGTCACTGCATCCCATTACCCTCAGTCACTGCATCCCATTACCCTCAGTCACTGCATCCCATTACCCTCAGTCACTGCAACCCAATTCCCACAGTCACTGCATCCCATTTCCCTCAGTCACTGCATCCCATTTCACTCAGTCACAGCATCCCATTTCACTCAGTCACTGCAGCCCATTTCACTCAGTCACTCCCTCCCATTTCAGTCATTCACTACCTCCCATTTCAGTCAGTCACTGCATCTCCTTTCCCTCAGTCACTGCATCACATTTCCCTCAGTCACTGCCTCCCATTTCCCTCAGTCACTGCATCCCATTTCCCTCAGTCACTGCAACCTTTTCCTATAGTCACTGCAACCCAATTCCCACGTCACTGCATCCCATTTCCCTCAGTCACAGCATCCCATTTCACTCAGTCACTGCAGCCCATTTAACTGAGACAGTGAATCTCATTGAACTGAGACAGTGCATCCCATTACCCTCAGTCACAGCATTCCATTTCCCACAGTCACTGCATCTCCTTTCCACAGTCACTGTATCTCCATTCCCTCAGTAACGGCACCTCCTGTCCCTCAGTCACTGCGTCCCATTGCCCTCAGTCACTGCGTCCCATTACCCTCAGTCACTGCATCTCATGTCCCTCAGTCACTGCATCCCATGTCCCTCAGTCACTGCATCCCATTTCACTCAGTCAGTGCGTCCCTTTTCGGTCAGGCACTGTATCCCATTTCACTCAGTCACTGCATCCCATTTCAATCAGTCACTGCATCCCATTTCACTCAGGCATTGCATCCCATTTCACTCAGGCACTGCAGCCCATTTCCCCCAGTCACTGCAACCCATTTCCCCCAGTCACTGCATCACATTTCAATCAGACACTGCATCTCATGTCACTCTGTCACTGAATCCAATTTCCATCAGTCACTGCATCCCATTTCAAGCAGTCACTGCATCGCATTTCACTCAGTCACTGCATCACATTGCACTCAGTGAGTGCATCGCATTTCGCTCAGTCACTGCATTCCATTACACGCAATCACTGCATCCCAATTCCCTCAGTCACTGCATCCCATGTCCGTGTGTCACTGCATCCCATGTCCCTCAGTCACTGCATCCCATGTCCCTAAGTCACTGCATCCCATGTCCCTCAGTCACTGCATCCCATTTCACTCAGCCAGTGCATCCTATTTCACTCAGTGACTGCATCACAGTTCACTCAGTGACTGAATCACAGTACACTCAGTGAGTGCATCATATTTCACTCAGTGACGTAATCACATTTCACTCAGTGACGGAATCACATTTCACTGAGTCACTGCGTCCCATTTCACACAGTCACTGCATCCCATTTCACACAGTCACTGCATCGCATTTCAGTCAGTCACTGCATCCCATTTCACTCAGTCGCTGCATCCCCTTCACCACAGTCACTGCATCCCATTTCACGCAGTCACTGTTTTCGTATCTCACAGACAGTGCATTCTATGCTTCTCATTTCACTCAGTCACTGCAGCTCATGTCGCTCTGTCACTTCATCCAATTTCCACCAGTCAGTGCATCTCATTTCACTCCGCCACTGCATCGCATTTCACTCCGCCACTGCATCGCATTTCACTCAGTCACTGCATCACATTTCAATTAGACACTGCATCTCATTTCACTTGGTCACTGGACCTCATGTCACTCTGTCACTGCATCCAATTTCCATCAGTCACTGCATCCCATTTCACTCAGTGATGCATCCCATTTCACTCAGTGACTGCATCCCAATTCACTCAGTGACTGAATCACATTTCACTCAGTCACTGCATCGCATTTCACGCAGTCACTGCATCCTACTTCACTCAGTCACTGCATCCCATTTCACTCAGTCACTGCATCTCCTTCAACACAGTTACTGCATCCCATTTCCATCAGTCACTGTTTCCCGTATCTCACAGACGCTGCATTCAATTTCCCATACTCAGTGCATCCCATTTCCCATAGTCACAGCATCACCTTGCCCTCAGTCTCATCATCTCATTTCACTCAGTGATTGCATCCTTCTTCCCACAAATACTGCACCCCATTTCCCTCAGTCACTGCATCCCATTTCCGTCAGTCACTGCATCTCATTTCACTCGGTCAGTGCATCCCATTTCCCTCAGTCACTGCAACCGATTTCACTCAGTCACTGCATCCCATTTCATCCAGTCACTGCATCCCATTGTACTCAGTAATGCATCCCATTTCACTCAGCGGCTGCATCCCATTTCACTCAGTGACTAAATCACATTTCACTCAGTCACTGCATCCGATTTCACTCAGTCACTGCATCCGATTTCCCTCAGTCACTGCATCCCATTTCCCTCAGTCACTGCATCCCATTTCCCTCAGTCACTGCATCCCATTTCAAGCAGTCACTGCATCACATTTCAAGCAGTCACTGTATCACATTTCAAGCAGTCACTGCATCTCCTTCACCACAGTCACTGCATCACACTTCCATCAGTCACTATTTCCCTTATCTCACAGACGATGCATTCAATTTCCCACACTCACTGCATCCCATTTCCCATATTCACAGCATCTCCTTTCCCTCAGTCTCTGCATCGCATTTCACTCAGTGATTGCATCCTCCTTCCGACAAATACTGCATCCCATTTCCCTCAGTCACTGCATCCCATGTCTGTGTGTCACTGCATCCCATGGCTCTCAGTCACTGCATCTCATGTCCCTCAGTCACTGCATCCCATATCCCTCAGTCACTGCATCCCATTTCACTCAGTCAGTGCGTCCCTTTTCGGTCAGGCACTGTATCCCATTTCCCTCAGTCACTGCACCCCAAGCCCGCTCGGGCACTGATTCCCTATTAACTCAGAAACTCCTTCCCAGTACCTCTGTCACTGCAGCTCATGTCCCTCAGTCACTGCATCCCATGTCCCTCAGTCACTGCATCACATTTCACTCAGTCACTGCATCACATTTCACTCAGTCACTGCATCACATTTCACTCGGTCAAAGCATCCCATTTACTAAATCACTGCATCTCCTTCACCACAGTCACTGCATCACATTTCCATCAGTCACTGTTTCCCGTATCTCACAGACGATGAATTCAATTTTCCACACTGACTGCATCCCATTTCCCTCAGTCACTGCGTCCCATTTCCCTCAGTCACTGCATCACATTTCCATCAGACACTGCAGCTCATGTCACTCTGTCACTGCATCCAATTTCCATCAGTCACTGCATCCCATTTCACCCAGTCACTGCATCCCATGTCCGTGTGTCACTGCATCCCATGTCCCTCAGTCACTGCATCCCATGTCCCTAAGTCACAGCATCCCATGTCCCTCAGTCACTGCATCCCATTTCACTCAGCCACTGCATCCTATTTGACTCAGTGACTGCATCACAGTTCACTCAGTGACGTAATCACATTTCACTCAGTGACGGAATCACATTTCAGTGAGTCACTGCGTCCCACTTCACGCAGTCACTGCATCCCTTTTCACTCAGTCACTGCATCCCATTTCACTCTGCCACTACATCACATTTCACGCAGTCACTGCATCCCATTTCACACAGTCACTGCATCGCATTTCAGTCAGTCACTGTATCCCATTTCACTCAGTCACTGCATCACATTTCACTCAGTCACTGCATCCCATTTCACTCAGTCGCTGCATCCCCTTCACTACAGTCACTGCATCCCATTTCCATCAGTCACTGTTTTCGTATCTCACAGACAGTGCATTCTCAGCATCACATTTCACTCAGTCACTGCATCACATTTCACTCAGTCACTGCATCACATTTCACTCAGTCACTGCATTACATTTCACTCAGTCACTGCATCACATTTACTCAATCACTGCATCTCCTTTCACCACAGTCACTGCATCACATTTCCATCAGTCACTGTTTCCCGTATCTCACAGACGATGAATTCATTTTCCCAGACTCACTGCATCCCATTTCCCTCAGTCACTGCATCCCATTTCCCTCAGTCACTGCATCACATTTCCTTCAGACACTGCAGCTCATGTCACTCTGTCACTGCATCCAATTTCCATCAGTGACTGCATCCCGTTTCACCCAGTCACTGCATTCCATTGCACTCAGTGATGCATCCCATTTCAAGCAGTCACTGCATCACATTGCACTCAGTGACTGCATCGCATTTCACGCAGTCACTGCATCCCAATTCCATCAGGCACTGCATCCCATGTCCGTGTGTCACTGCATCCCATGTCCGTGTGTCACTGCATCCCATGTCCGTGTGTCACTGCGTCCCATGTCCGTGTGTCACTGCGTCCCATGTCCGTGTGTCACTGCGTCCCATGTCCCTCAGTCACTGCATCACATTTCACTGAGTCACTGCATCACATTGCACTCAGTGACTGCATCGCATTTCACTCAGTCACTGCATCCCATTTCACGCAGTCACTGCATCCCATTTCGATCAGTCATTGCATCCCATGTCCGTGTGTCACTGCATCCCATGTCCCTCAGTCACTGCATCCCATGTCCCTCAGTCACTGCATCCCATGTCCCTCAGTCACTGCATCCCATTTCACTCAGTCACTGCTTCTCATTTCACTCAGTCACTGCATCCCATTTCACTCTGCCACTTCATCCTATTTCACTCAGTGACGGAATCACAATTCACTCAGTGACAGAATCACATTTCACTGAGTCACTGCGTCCCATTACACGCAGTCACTGCATCCCATTTCACGCAGTCACTGCATCGCATTTCACGCAGTCACTGCATCGCATTTCACGCAGTCACTGCATCGCATTTCACGCAGTCACTGCATCACATGTCACTCAGTCACTGCATCACATTTCAGTCAGTCACTGCATCCCAATTCACTCCATCACTGCATCTCCTTCACCACAGTCACAGCATCCCATTTCCATCAGTCACTGGTTCCCCTATCTCACAGACGCTGCATTCAATTTCCGACACTCACTGTATCCCATTTCCCATAGACACAGCATCTCCTTTCCCACAGTCTCTGCATCTCATTTCAATCAGTGATTGCATCCTACTACCCAAAAATAGTGCATCCCATTTCGCTCAGTCACTGCATCTCATTTCACTCGGGCACTGCATCCCATTTCCCTCAGTCACAGCATCCCACTTCCCTCAGTCACTGCATCCCATTTCACTCAGTCACTGCATCCCATTTCACTCAGTCACTGCATCCCACTTTCCTCAGTCACTGCATCCCATTTCACTCAGTCACTGCATCCCATTTCACTCAGTCACTGCAACCCATTTCACTCAGTCACTGCATCCCATTTCGCTCAGTCACTGCATCCAATTTCCGTCAGTCACTCCATCCCATTTCCCTCAGTCGCAGCATTCCATTTCCCACAGACACTGCATTTCCTTTCCTTAAATCACTGCATCCCATTTCACTCAGTCACTGCACCCCAAGCCCGCTCGGGCACTGCATTCCGATTAACTCAGTCACTCCTTCCCAGTACCTCAGCCACTGCATCGCATTTCACTCAGTCACTGCATCACATGTCACTCAGTCACTGCATCACATGTCACTCAGTCACTGCATCACATTTCAGTCAGTCACTGCATCCCAATTCACTCCATCACTGCATCTCCTTCACCACAGTCACAGCATCCCATTTCCATCAGTCACTCGTTCCCCTATCTCACAGACGCTGCATTCAATTTCCGACACTCACTGTATCCCATTTCCCATAGACACAGCATCTCCTTTCCCACAGTCTCTGCATCTCATTTCAATCAGTGATTGCATCCTACTACCCAAAAATAGTGCATCCCATTTCGCTCAGTCACTGCATCTCATTTCACTCGGGCACTGCATCCCATTCCCTCAGTCACAGCATCCCACTTCAATCAGTCACTGCATCCCATTTCACTCAGTCACTGCATCCCATTTCACTCAGTCACTGCATCCCACTTTCCTCAGTCACTGCATCCCATTTCACTCAGTCACTGCATCCCATTTCACTCAGTCACTGCATCCCATTTCGCTCAGTCACTGCATCCAATTTCCGTCAGTCACTCCATCCCATTTCCCTCAGTCGCAGCATTCCATTTCCCACAGACACTGCATTTCCTTTCCTTAAATCACTGCATCCCATTTCACTCAGTCACTGCACCCCAAGCCCGCTCGGGCACTGCATCCCGATTAACTCAGTCACTCCTTCCCAGTACCTCAGTCACTGCATCGCATTTCACTCAGTCACTGCATCTCATTTCACTCAGTCACTGCATCTCATTTCACTCAGTCACTGCATCCCAATTCACTCCATCACTGCATCTCCCTCACCTCAGTCACCGCATCCCATTTCGATCAGTCACTGCATCCCATTTCCACCAGTTACAGCATCCCATTTCACTCAGCCACTGCATCCCATTTCACGAAGACAGTGCATCCCATTTCTCTCAGCCACTGTATCCCATTTCCCTCAGTCACTGTACTCCAAGCCGGCTCGGGCACTGCCTCCCTATTAACTCAGTCACTGCATCCCATTTCACTCAGTCACTGCATCCCATGTCCCTCAGTCACTGCATCCCATTTTACTCAATCACTGCATCCCATTTCACTCAGTCACTGCATCCCATTTCCCTCAGTCAGTGCATCTCCTTCACCACAGTCACTGCATCCCATTTCACTTAGTCACTGCATCCCATTTCCGTCAGTCACTACATCCCATTTCCCTCAGTCACTCCTTCCCAGTACCTCAGTCACTGCATCCTATTTCCCTCAATTACTGCATCACATTGCACTCAGGCACTGTATCCCATTTCCCTCAGTCACTGCACCCCAAGCCCGCTCGGGCACTGCATCGCTATTCACTCAGTCACTGCATCCCTTGTCCCACAGTAACTGCATCACATTTCCATCAGTCACTACATCTCATTTCACTAATTCACTACATCTCATTTCACTAATTCACTGCATCCCATTTCACTAATTCACTGCATCCCATTTCACGCAGTCACTGCATCCCATTTCCCTCGGTCACAGCATCTCATTTCACTCGGTCACAGCATCCCATTTCCCTCAGTCATTGCATCCCAATTCTCAAAGTCACTGCATCCCATGTCCGTGTGGCAGTGCATCCCATGTCCGTGTGCCACTGCATCCCATGTCCCTCAGTCACTGCATCCCATTTCACTCTGTCACTGCATCTCATTTCCGTCAGTTGCAGCATCATATTTCCATCAAACAAGGCATCTCATTTCACTGAGTCACTGCATCGCATTTCACTCAGTCAGTGCTTCCCATTTCACTCAGTCACTGCATCCCATTTCACGCAGTCACTGCATCCCATTTTACTCAGTCACTGCATCCCATTTCACTGAGTCACTGCATCACATTTCACTCAGTCACTGCATCACATTTCACTCAGTCACTGTATCCCAATTCACTCCATCACTGCATCTCCTTCACCACAGTCACGGCATCCCATTTCCATCAGTCACTGGTTCCCGTATCTCACAGACGCTGCATTGAATTTCCGACACTCACTGTATCCCATATCCCATAGACACAGCATCTCCTTTCCCACAGTCTCTGCATCTCATTTCAATCAGTGATTGCATCCTACTTCCCAAAAATACTGCAACCCATTTCGCTCAGTCACTGCATCTCATTTCACTCGGTCACTGCATCCCATTTCCCTCAGTCACTGCATCCCATTTCCCTCAGTCACTGCATCCCATTTCACTCAATCACTGCATCACATTTCACTCAGTCACTGCATCACATTTCACTCAGTCACTGCATCCCATTTACTCAATCACTGCATCTCCTTCACCACAGTCACTGCATCAAAATTCTTTCAGTCACTGTTTCCCGTATCTCACAGACGATGAATTCAATTTCCCACACTCACTGCATCCCATTTCCATCAGTCACTGCATCCCATTTCCCTCAGTCACTGCATCCCATTTCCCTCAGTCACTGCATCCCATTTCCCTCAGTCACTGCATCACATTTCCATCAGACACTGCAGCTCATGTCACTCTGTCACTGCATCCAATTTCCATCATTCACTGCATCACATTGCACTCAGTGACTGCATCGCATTTCACTCAGTCACTGCATCCCATTTCACGCAGTCACTGCATAATAATTCCCTCAGTCACTGCATCCCATGTCCGTGTGTCACTGCATCCCATGTCCGTGTGTCACTGCATCCCATGTCCCTCAGTCACTGCATCCCATATCCCTCAGTCACTGCATCCCATTTCACTCAGTCAGTGCGTCCCTTTTCGGTCAGGCACTGTATCCCATTTCCCTCAGTCACTGCACCCCATGCCCGCTCGGGCACTGATTCCCTATTAACTCAGAAACTCCTTCCCAGTACCTCTGTCACTGCAGCTCATGTCACTCAGTCACTGCATCCCATTTCCCTCAGTCACTGCATCCCATTTCACCCAGTCACTGCATCCCATGTCCGTGTGTCACTGCATTCCATGTCCCTCAGTCACTGCATCCCATGTCCCTAAGTCACAGCATCCCATGTCCCTAAGTCACAGCATCCCATGTCCCTCAGTCACTGCATCCCATTTCACTCAGCCACTGTATCCTATTTGACTCAGTGACTGCATCACAGTTCACTCAGTGACGTAATCACATTTCACTCAGTGACGGAATCACATTTCACTGAGTCACTGCGTCCCATTTCACGCAGTCACTGCATCCCTTTTCACTCAGTCACTGCATCCCATTAAACTCTGCCACTACATCACATTTCACGCAGTCACTGCATCCCATTTCCATCAGTCACTGCATCCCATTTCACACAGTCACTGCATCGCATTTCAGTCAGTCACTGCATCCCATTTCACTCAGACGCTGCATCCCCTTCACCACAGTCACTGCATCCCATTTCCATCAGTCACTGTTTTCGTATCTCACAGACAGTGCATTCTCAGCTTCTCATTTCACTCAGTCACTGCAGCTCATGTCGCTCTGTCACTGAATCCCATTTCCATCAGTCAGTGCATCTCATTTCACTCAGTCACTGCATCCCATTTCCCTCACTCACTGCATCACATTTCAATCAGGCACTGCATCTCATTTCACTCAGTCAGTGCACCTCATGTCACTCTGTCACTGCATCCCATTTCCATCAGTCACTGCATCCCATTTCACTCAGTGATGCATCCCATTTCACTTAGTGACTGCATCCCAATTCAGTCAGTGACTGAATCACATTTCACTCAGTCACTGCATCGCATTTCACGCAGTCACTGCATCCCATTTCACTCAATCACTGCATCCCATTTCACTCAGCCACTGCATCCTATTTCACTCAGTGACTGCATCTCATTACACTCAGTGACTGAATCACAGTTCACTCAGTGACTGGATCACAGTACACTCAGTGAGTGCATCGTATTTCACTCAGTGACGGAATCACCTTTCACTCAGTGAGTGATTCACATTTCACTGAGTCACTGCATCCCATTTCACGCAGTCACTGCATCCCATTTCACGCAGTCACTGCATCCCATTGCACTCAGTCACTTCATCCCATTACACTCAGTCACTGCATCCCATTACACTCAGTCACTGCATCACATTTCACTCAGTCACTGCATCACATTTCACTCAGTCACTGCATCCCAATTCACTCCATCACTGCATCTCCCTCACCTCAGTCACCGCATCCCATTTCGATCAGTCACTGCATCCCATTTCCACCAGTTACCGCATCCCATTTCACTCAGCCACTGCATCCCATTTCACTAAGACAGTGCATCCCATTTCTCTCAGCCACTGTATCCCATTTCCCTCAGTCACTGTACTCCAAGCCGGCTCGGGCACTGCCTCCCTATTAACTCAGTCACTGCATCCCATTTCACTCAGTCACTGCATCGCTTTTCACTCTGTCACTGCATCTCATTTCCATCAGTTACTGCATCATATTTCCATCAAACAAGGCATCTCATTTCACTCAGTCACTGCATCGCTTTTCACTCTGTCACTGCATCTCATTTCCGTCAGTTACTGCATCATATTTCCATCAAACAAGGCATCTCATTTCACGCAGTCACTGCATCGCATTTCACTCTGTCAGTGCTTCCCATTTCACTTCGTCACTGCATCCCATTTCCGTCAGTCACTGCATCCCATTTCCCTCAGTCACTCCTTCCCAGTACCTCAGTCACTGCATCCTATTTCCCTCAATTACTGCATCACATTGCACTCACGCACTGTATCCCATTTCCCTCAGTCACTGCACCCCAAGCCCGCTCGGGCACTGCATCACTATTCACTCAGTCACTGCATCCCATGTCCCACAGTAACTGCATCACATTTCCATCAGTCACTACATCTCATTTCACTAATTCACTACATCTCATTTCACTAATTCACTGCATCCCATTTCACGCAGTCACTGCATCCCATTTCCCTCGGTCACAGCATCTCATTTCACTCGGTCACTGCATCCCATTTCCCTCAGTCATTGCATCCCAATTCTCAAAGTCACTGCATCCCATGTCCGTGTGGCAGTGCATCCCATGTCCGTGTGTCACTGCATCCCATGTCCCTCAGTCACTGCATCACATGTCCCTCAGTCACTGCATCCCATGTCCCTCAGTCACTGCATCCCATTTCACTCTGTCACTGCATCTCATTTCCGTCAGTTACTGCATCATATTTCCATCAAACAAGGCATCTCATTTCACTGAGTCACTGCATCGCATTTCACTCAGTCAGTGCTTCCCTTTTCAATCAGTCACTGCAACCCATTTCCCTCAGTCACTGCATCCCATTTCACTCAGTGATGCGTCCAATTTCACTCAGTGACTGCAACACATTTCGCTCAGAGACTGCATCCCATTTCACTCAGTCACTGCATCCCATTTCACTCAGTCACTGCATCACATTTCACTCATTGACTGCAACACATTTCGCTCAGAGACTGCATCCCATTTCACTCAGAGACTGCATCCCATTTCACTCAGTCACTGCATCCCATGTCCCTCAGTCACTGCATCCCATTTTACTCAATCACTGCATCCCATTTCACTCAGTCACTGCATCCCATTTCCCTCAGTCAGTGCATCTCCTTCACCACAGTCACTGCATCCCATTTCACTTAGTCACTGCATCCCATTTCCGTCAGTCACTGCATCCCATTTCCCTCAGTCACTCCTTCCCAGTACCTCAGTCACTGCATCCTATTTCCCTCAATTACTGCATCACATTGCACTCAGGCACTGTATCCCATTTCCCTCAGTCACTGCACCCCAAGCCCGCTCGGGCACTGCATCACTATGCACTCAGTCACTGCATCCCATGTCCCACAGTAACTGCATCACATTTCCATCAGTCACTGCATCTCATTTCACTAATTCACTGCATCCCATTTCACGCAGTCACTGCATCCCATTACCCTCAGTCACAGCATCTCATTTCACTCGGTCACTACATCCCATTTCCCCCAGTCACTGCATCCCATTTCACTCAGTCACTGCATCCCATTTAACGGAGACAGTGAATCCTATTCAACTGAGACAGTGAATCCATTTTCATCAGTCACCGCACAATATTCCCCACAGTCACGGCATCACATTACCCTCAGTCACTGCATCCCATTACACTCAGTCACTGCGTCCCATTTTCCACAGTCACTGCGTCCCATTTCACTCAGTCACTGCATCCGATTTCACTCAGTCACTGCATCCCATTTCACTCAGTCACTGCATCCCATTTCACTCAGTCACTGCATCCCATTTCACTCAGTCACTGCATCCCATTTCACTCAGTCACTGCAACGCTTTTCACTCAGTCACTGCATCCCATTTCACTCAGTCACTGCATCCCATTTAACGGAGACAGTGAATCCTATTCAACTGAGACAGTGAATCTATTTCCATCAGTCACCACACCCTATTCCCCACAGTCACAGCATCACATTACACTCAATCACTGCTTCTGATTTCAATCAGTCACTGCATCCCATTTCACTCAGTCACTGTGTACTATTTCCTTCAGTCACCGCATCCCATTTCCATCAGTCACTGCATCTCATTTCCGTCAGTCACCTGCATCTCATTTCCCTCAGTCACTGCATCCCATTTCACTCAGCCACTGCATTCCATTTCACTCAGTCACTGCATCCCATTTCTCTCAGTCACTACATCACATTTCCCAAAGTCACTCTATCCCATTTCACTCAGTCACTGCATCCCATTTAACGGAGACAGTGAATCCTATTCAACTGAGACAGTGAATCGATTTTCAACAGTCACCGCGCAATATTCCCCACAGTCACGGCATCACATTACCCTCAGTCACTGCATCCCATTACACTCAGTCACTGCGTCACATTTCCCTCAGTCACTGGGTCCCATTTCACTCAGTCACTGCATTCAAATTCCATCAGTCACTGCATTCAATTTCCATCTGTCACTGCATCCCGTTTCACTCAGTCACGGCATCCCATTTCACTCAGTCACTGCATCCCATTTAACGGAGACAGTGAATCCTATTCAACTGAGACAGTGAATCTATTTCCATCAGTCACCACACCCTTATTCCCCACATCACGGCATCACATTACACTCCGTCATTGCGTCTCATTTCAATCAGTCACTGCATCCCATTTCCCTCAATCACTGCATCCCATTTCACTCAGTCACTGCATCGCTTTTCACTCAGTCACTGCATCACTTTTCACTCAGTCACTGCATCCCATTTCACGCTGTCACTGCATCAAATTTCACGCTGTCACTGCATCAAATTTCACGCTGTCACTGCATCCCATTTCATGCTGTCACTGCATCTCATGTCACTCATTGACTGCATCTCATTTCACACAGTCACTGCATCCCATTTCCCACAATCACTGCATCCCATTTCACTCAGTCACTGCATCGCATTTCACTCAGTCACTGCAACGCTTTTCACTCAGTCACTGCATCCCATTTCACTCAGTCACTGCATCCCATTTAACGGAGACAGTGAATCCTATTCAACTGAGACAGTGAATCTATTTCCATCAGTCACCACACCCTATTCCCCACAGTCACAGCATCACATTACACTCAGTCACTGCTTCTGATTTCAATCAGTCACTGCATCCCATTTCACTCAGTCACTGTGTACTATTTCCTTCAGTCACCGCATCCCATTTCCCTCAGTCACTGCATCTCATTTCCGTCAGTCACCTGCATCTCATTTCCCTCAGTCACTGCATCCCATTTCACTCAGCCACTGCATTCCATTTCTCTCAGTCACTCCATCACATTTCCCAAAGTCACTCTATCCCATTTCACTCAGTCACTGCATCCCATTTAACGGAGACAGTGAATCCTATTCAACTGAGACAGTGAATCGATTTTCATCAGTCACCGCGCAATATTCCCCACAGTCACGGCATCACATTACCCTCAGTCACTGCATCCCATTACACTCAGTCACTGCGTCACATTTCCCTCAGTCACTGGGTCCCATTTCACTCAGTCACTGCATTCAAATTCCATCAGTCACTGCATTCAATTTCCATCTGTCACTGCATCCCGTTGCACTCAGTTACGGCATCCCATTTCACTCAGTCACTGCATCCCATTTCACTCAGTCACTGCATCCCATTTAACGGAGACAGTGAATCCTATTCAACTGAGACAGTGAATCTATTACCATCAGTCACCACACCCTTATTCCCCACATCACGGCATCACATTACACTCCGTCATTGCGTCTCATTTCAATCAGTCACTGCATCCCATTTCCCTCAATCACTGCATCCCATTTCACTCAGTCACTGCATCGCATTTCACTCAGTCACTGCATCGCTTTTCACTCAGTCACTGCATCACTTTTCACTCAGTCACTGCATCCCATTTCACGCTGTCACTGCATCAAATTTCACGCTGTCACTGCATCCCATTTCATGCTGTCACTGCATCTCATGTCACTCATTGACTGCATCTCATTTCACACAGTCACTGCATCCCATTTCCCACAATCACTGCATCCCATTTCACTCTATCACCGCATTCAATTTCCATCAGTCTCTGCACCCTATTTGACTCAGTCACTGCATCCCATTTCCCTCAGTCACTGCATCCCATGTCCAACAGCCACTGCATCCCATTTCCCTCAGTCACCGCATCGCATGACCCTCAGTCACTGAATCTTATTTCACTCAGTCACTGCATCCCATTTCACTCAGTCACTGCATCCAATTACCCTCAGTCACTGCATCTCATTTCACTCAGTCACTGCATCCCATTTCATAAGTCACTCCCATTTCACTCAGCCACTGCATCCTATTTCACTCAGCCACTACATCCCATTTCCATCAGCCAATGCTTTCCATTTCACTCAGTCACTGCCTCCCATCTCACTCAGTCACTGCCTCCCATTTCACTCAGTCACTCCCTCCCATTTCACTCAGTCACACCCTCCCATTTCAGTCAGTCACGCCTTCCCATTTCACTCAGTCACTGCATCCCATTTCACTCAGTCACTGCATCCCATTTCCCTCAGTCACTACATCCCATAACCCTCAGTTCAGCATTCCATTTCCCTGAGTCACTGCATCCCATTTCCCATAGTCACTGCATCTCCTTTCCTCAGTCACAGCATCCCATTTCCCTCAGTCACAGCCTCCCATTTCACTCAGTCACTGCCTCCCATTTCACTCAGTCACTGCATCCCATTTCCCTCAGTCACTGCATCCCATTTCACTCAGTCACTGCATCCCATTTAACGGAGACAGTGAATCCTATTCAACGGAGACAGTGAATCTATTTCCATCAGTCACCACACCCTAATCACCACAGTCACAGCATCACATTACACTCAGTTACTGTGTACTATTTCCCTCAGTCACCGCATCCCATTTCCCTCAGTCACTGCATCTCATTTCCCTCAGTCACTGAATCCCATTTCCCACAGTCACTGCATCCCATTTCACTCAGTTACAGTGTACTATTTCCCTCAGTCACAGCATCCCATTCCCCACAGTCACCGCATTCCATTTACCTCAGTCACTGCATCCCATTTCTCTCAGTCACTACATCCCATTTCCCACAGTCACTGCATCCCATTTCACTCAGTTACTGCATCTCATTTAACGGAGACAGTGAATCGATTTTCATCAGTCACCGCGCAATATTCCCCACAGTCACGGCATCACATTACCCTCAGTCACTGCATCCCATTACACTCAGTCACTGCATCCCATTACACTCAGTCACTGCGTCCCATTTCACTCTGTCACTGCATCGCATTTCACTCAGTCACTGCATCGCTTTTCACACAGTCACAGCATCACATTTCACTCAGTCACTGCATCCCATTTCACTCAGTCAATGCATCCCATTTAACGGCGACAGTGAATCCTATTCAACTGAGAGAGTGAATCTATTTCCATTAGTTACCACACCCTATTCCCCACAGTCACGGCATCACATTACACTCAGTCACTGTGTGTCATTTCAATCAGTCACTGCAGCCCATTTCACTCAGTCACTGTGCACTATTTCCCTCAGTCACCGCATCCCATCTCCCTCAGTCACTGCATCTCATTTCCCTCAGTCACTGCATCCCATTTCACTCAGCCACTACATTCCATTTCACTCAGTCACTGCATCCCATTTCTCTCAGTCACTACATCCCATTTCACTCAGTCACTGCATCCCATTTCCCACAGTCACTGCATCCCATTTCACTCAGTCACTGCATCCCATTTAACGGAGACAGTGAATCCTATTCAACTGAGACAGTGAATCCATTTTCATCAGTCACCGCTCAATATTCCCCTCAGTCACTGCATCCCATTACACTCAGTCACTGCGTCCCATTTTCTACAGTCACTGCGTCCCATTTCACTCAGTCACTGCATCCGATTTCACTCAGTCACTGCATCCCATTTCACTCAGTCACTGCGTCCCATTTCCCTCAGTCACTGCAACCCATTTCACTCAGTCACTGCAACCCATTTCACTCAGTCACTGCATCCCGTTTCACTCAGTCACGGCATCCCATTTCACTCAGTCACTGCATCCCATTTCACTCAGTCACTGCATCCCATTTAAAGGAGACAGTGAATCCTATTCAACTGAGACAGTGAATCTATTACCATCAGTCACCACACCCTTATTCCCCACATCACGGCATCACATTACACTCCGTCATTGCGTCTCATTTCAATCAGTCACTGCATCCCATTTCCCTCAATCACTGCATCCCATTTCACTCAGTCACTGCATCGCATTTCACTCAGTCACTGCATCGCATTTCACTCAGTCACTGCATCACTTTTCACTCAGTCACTGCATCACTTTTCACTCAGTCACTGCATCCCATTTCACGCTGTCACTGCATCAAATTTCACGCTGTCACTGCATCCCATTTCATGCTGTCACTGCATCTCATGTCACTCATTGACTGCATCTCATTTCACACAGTCACTGCATCCCATTTCCCACAATCACTGCATCCCATTTCACTCTATCACCGCATTCAATTTCCATCAGTCTCTGCACCCTATTTGACTCAGTCACTGCATCCCATTTCCCTCAGTCACTGCATCCCATGTCCAACAGCCACTGCATCCCATTTCCCTCAGTCACCGCATCGCATGACCCTCAGTCACTGAATCTTATTTCACTCAGTCACTGCATCCCATTTCACTCAGTCACTGCATCCAATTACCCTCAGTCACTGCATCTCATTTCACTCAGTCACTGCATCCCATTTCATAAGTCACTCCCATTTCACTCAGCCACTGCATCCTATTTCACTCAGCCACTACATCCCATTTCCATCAGCCAATGCTTTCCATTTCACTCAGTCACTGCCTCCCATTTCACTCAGTCACTCCCTCCCATTTCAGTCAGTCACACCCTCCCATTTCAGTCAGTCACGCCTTCCCATTTCACTCAGTCACTGCATCCCATTTCACTCAGTCACTGCATCCCATTTCCCTCAGTCACTACATCCCATAACCCTCAGTTCAGCATTCCATTTCCCTGAGTCACTGCATCCCATTTCCCATAGTCACTGCATCTCCTTTCCTCAGTCACAGCATCCCATTTCCCTCAGTCACAGCCTCCCATTTCACTCAGTCACTGCCTCCCATTTCACTCAGTCACTGCATCCCATTTCCCTCAGTCACTGCATCCCATTTCACTCAGTCACTGCATCCCATTTAACGGAGACAGTGAATCCTATTCAACGGAGACAGTGAATCTATTTCCATCAGTCACCACACCCTAATCACCACAGTCACAGCATCACATTACACTCAGTTACTGTGTACTATTTCCCTCAGTCACCGCATCCCATTTCCCTCAGTCACTGCATCTCATTTCCCTCAGTCACTGCATCCCATTTCCCACAGTCACTGCATCCCATTTCACTCAGTTACTGTGTACTATTTCCCTCAGTCACAGCATCCCATTCCCCACAGTCACCGCATTCCATTTACCTCAGTCACTGCATCCCATTTCTCTCAGTCACTACATCCCATTTCCCACAGTCACTGCATCCCATTTCACTCAGTTACTGCATCTCATTTAACGGAGACAGTGAATCGATTTTCATCAGTCACCGCGCAATATTCCCCACAGTCACGGCATCACATTACCCTCAGTCACTGCATCCCATTACACTCAGTCACTGCGTCCCATTTCCCTCAGTCACTGCGTCCCATTTCACTCTGTCACTGCATCGCATTTCACTCAGTCACTGCATCGCTTTTCACACAGACACAGCATCACATTTCACTCAGTCACTGCATCCCATTTCACTCAGTCAATGCATCCCATTTAACGGCGACAGTGAATCCTATTCAACTGAGAGAGTGAATCTATTTCCATTAGTTACCACACCCTATTCCCCACAGTCACGGCATCACATTACACTCAGTCACTGCGTGTCATTTCAATCAGTCACTGCAGCCCATTTCACTCAGTCACTGTGCACTATTTCCCTCAGTCACCGCATCCCATCTCCCTCAGTCACTGCATCTCATTTCCCTCAGTCACTGCATCCCATTTCACTCAGCCACTACATTCCATTTCACTCAGTCACTGCATCCCATTTCTCTCAGTCACTACATCCCATTTCCCACAGTCACTGCATCCCATTTCACTCAGTCACTGCATCCCATTTAACGGAGACAGTGAATCCTATTCAACTGAGACAGTGAATCCATTTTCATCAGTCACCGCTCAATATTCCCCACAGTCACGGCATCACATTACCCTCAGTCACTGCATCCCATTACACTCAGTCACTGCATCCCATTTCACTCAGTCACTGCATCCCATTTCCCTCAGTCACTGCATCCCATTTCACTCAGTCACTGCATCCCATTTCACTCAGTCACTGCATCCCATTTAACGGAGACAGTGAATCCTATTCAACTGAGACAGTGAATCTATTTCCATCAGTCACCACACCCTATTCCCCACATCACGGCATCACATTACACTCAGTCACTGCTTCTGATTTCAATCAGTCACTGCATCCCATTTCACTCAGTCACTGTGTACTATTTCCCTCAGTCACTGCATCCCATTTCCCTCAGTCACTGCAGCCCATTTCACTCAGTCACTACATCACATTTCACTCAGTCACTGCATCCCGTTTCTCAATGACGCTGCATTCAATTTCCGTCAGGTACTGCATCCCATTTTCTCAGTCACTGCATTCCATTTTCCGCAGTCACTGCATCCCATTTCCCACATTGACTGCATCCGATTTCATTCAGCCCACGCGATCCCATTTCACTCAGTCACGGCATCCCATTTCACTCTGTCACTGCATCCCATTTCCCTCAGTCACTGCATCCCATTTCCCTCAGTCACTACATCCCATTTCCCACAGTCACTGCATCCCATTTCACTCAGTCACTGCATCTCATTTAACGGAGACAGTGAATCCTATTAAACGGAGACATTTTCAACAGTCACCGCACAATACTCCCCACAGTCACGGCATCACATTACCCTCAGTCACTGCATCCCATTACCCTCAGTCACTGCGTCCCATTTCCCTCAGTCACTGCAACCCATTTCACTCAGTCACTGCATCGCATTTCACTCAGTCACTGCATCGCTTTTCACACAGTCACTGCATCACATTTCACTCAGTCACTGCATCCCATTTCACTCAGTCACTGCATCCCATTTAACGGAGACAGTGAATCCTATTCAACTGAGACAGTGAATCTATTTCCATCAGTCACCACACCCTATTCCCCACATCACGGCATCACATTACACTCAGTCACTGTGTCTCATTTCAATCAGTCACTGCATCCCATTTCACTCAGTCACTGTGTACTATTTCCTTCAGTCACCGCATCCTGTTTCCCTCAGTCACCGCATCCCGTTTCCCTCAGTCACTGCATCTCATTTCCCTCAGTCACTGCATCTCATTTCCCTCAGTCACTGCATCCCATTTCAATCAGCCACTGCATTCCATTTCACTCAGTCACTGCATCGCTTTTCACTCAGTCACTACATCACATTTCCCAAAGTCACTGTATCCCATTTCACTCAGTCACTGCATCCTATTTAACGGAGACAGTGAATCGATTTTCATCAGTCACCGCGCAATATTCCCCACAGTCACGGCATCACATTACCCTCAGTCACTGCATCCCATTACACTCAGTCACTGCGTCACATTTCCCTCAGTCACTGCGTCCCATTTCACTCAGTCACTGCATCCCATTTCACTCAGTCACTGCATCCCATTTCACTCAGTCACTGCATCCCATTTCCCTCAATCACTGCATCCCATTTCACTCATTCACTGTGTCGCATTTCACTCAGTCACTGCATCGCTTTTCACTCAGTCACTGCATCACTTTTCACTCAGTCACTGCATCCCATTTCACGCTGTCACTGCATCAAATTTCACGCTGTCACTGCATCCCATTCCCACAATCACTGCATCCCATTTCACTCTATCACCGCATTCAATTTCCATCAGTTACTGCATCCTATTTGACTCAGTCACTGCATCCCATTTCCCTCAGTCACTGCATCCCATTTCACGCAGTTACAGCATCCCATTTCACTCTGTCACTGCGTCGAATTTCACTCAGTCACCGCATCCCATCTCCCTCAGTCACTGCATCCCATGTCCAACAGTCACTGCATCCCATTTCCCTCAGTCACCGCATCGCATGACCCTCAGTCACTGAATCTTATTTCACTCAGTCACTGCATCCCATTTCACTCAGTCACTGCATCCAATTACCCTCAGTCACTGCATCTCATTTCACTCAGTCACTGCATCCCATTTCATAAGTCACTCCCATTTCACTCAGCCACTGCATCCCATTTCACTCAGCCACTACATCCCATTTCCATCAGCCAATGCTTTCAATTTCACTCAGTCACTGCCTCTCATCTCACTCAGTCACTGCCTCCCATTTCACTCAGTCACTCCCTCCCATTTCAGTCAGTCACACCCTCCCATTTCAGTCAGTCACGCCTTCCCATTTCACTCAGTCACTGCATCCCATTTCACTCAGTCACTGCATCCCATTTCCCTCAGTCACTACATCCCATTACCCTCAGTTCAGCATTCCATTTCCCTGAGTCACTGCATCCCATTTCCCATAGTCACTGCATCTCCTTTCCTCAGTCACAGCCTCCCATTTCACTCAGTCACTGCCTCCCATTTCACTCAGTCACTGCATCCCATTACCCTCAGTCACTGCATCCCATTTCACTCAGTCACTGCATCCCATTTAACGGAGACAGTGAATCCTATTCAACGGAGACAGTGAATCTATTTCCATCAGTCACCACACCCTAATCACCACAGTCACAGCATCACATTACACTCAGTCACTGCGTCTCATTTCAATCAGTCACTGCATCCCATTTCACTCAGTTACTGTGTACTATTTCCCTCAGTCACTACATCACATTTCCCACAGTCACTGCATCCCATTCCCCACAGTCACCGCATTCCATTTACCTCAGTCACTGCATCCCATTTCTCTCAGTCACTACATCCCATCTCCCACAGTCACTGCATCCCATTTCACTCAGTCACTGCATCTCATTTAACGGAGACAGTGAATCGATTTTCATCAGTCACCGCGCAATATTCCCCACAGTCACGGCATCACATTACCCTCAGTCACTGCATCCCATTACACTCAGTCACTGCGTCCCATTTCCCTCAGTCACTGCGTCCCATTTCACTCTGTCACTGCGTCCCATTTCACTCTGTCACTGCATCGCATTTCACTCAGTCACTGCATCCCATTTAACGGCGACAGTGAATCCTATTCAACTGAGAGAGTGAATCTATTTCCATTAGTCACCACACCCTATTCCCCACAGTCACGGCATCACATTACACTCAGTCACTGCGAGTCATTTCAATCAGTCACTGCAGCCCATTTCACTCAGTCACTGTGCACTATTTCCCTCAGTCACCGCATCCCATCTCCCTCAGTCACTGCATCTCATTTCCCTCAGTCACTGCATCCCATTTCACTCAGCCACTACATTCCATTTCACTCAGTCACTGCATCCCATTTCTCTCAGTCACTACGTCCCATTTCCCACAGTCACTGCATCCCATTTCACTCAGTCACTGCATCCCATTTAACGGAGACAGTGAATCCTATTCAACTGAGACAGTGAATCCATTTTCATCAGTCACCGCACAATATTCCCCACAGTCACGGCATCACATTACCCTCAGTCACTGCATCCCATTACACTCAGTCACTGCGTCCCATTTCACTCAGTCACTGCGTCCCATTTCACTCAGTCACTGCATCCGATTTCACTCAGTCACTGTATCCGATTTCACTCAGTCACTGCATCCCATTTCCCTCAGTCACTGCATCCCATTTCACTCAGTCACTGCATCGCATATCACTCAGTCACTGCATCGCTTTTCACTCAGTCACTGCATCCCATTTCACTCAGTCACTGCATCCCATTTAACGGAGACAGTGAATCCTCTTCAACTGAGACAGTGAATCTATTTCCATCAGTCACCACACCCTATTCCCCACAGTCACAGCATCACATTACACTCAGTCACTGCTTCTGATTTCAATCAGTCACTGCATCCCATTTCACTCAGTCACTGTGTACTATTTCCTTCAGTCACCGCATCCCATTTCCCTCAGTCACTGCATCTCATTTCCCTCAGTCACTGCATCCCATTTCACTCAGCCACTGCATTCCATTTCACTCAGTCACTGCATCCCATTTAACGGAGACAGTGAATCCTATTCAACTGAGACAGTGAATCGATTTTCATCAGTCACCGCGCAATATTCCCCACAGTCATGGCATCACATTACCCTCAGTCACTGCATCCCATTACACTCAGTCACTGCGTCACATTTCCCTCAGTCACTGCGTCCCATTTCACTCAGTCACTGCATTCAAATTCCATCAGTCACTGCATTCAATTTCCATCTGTCACTGCATCCCATTTCACTCAGTCACGGCATCCCATTTCACTCAGTCACTGCATCCCATTTAACGGAGACAGTGAATCCTATTCAACTGAGACAGTGAATCTATTTCCATCAGTCACCACACCCTTATTCCCCACATCACGGCATCACATTACACTCCGTCATTGCGTCTCATTTCAATCAGTCACTGCATCCCATTTCCCTCAATCACTGCATCCCATTTCACTCAGTCACTGCATCGCATTTCACTCAGCCACTGCATCGCTTTTCACTCAGCCACTGCATCACTTTTCACTCAGTCACTGCATCCCATTTCACGCTGTCACTGCATCAAATTTCACGCTGTCACTGCATCCCATTTCATGCTGTCACTGCATCTCATGTCACTCATTGACTGCATCTCATTTCACACAGTCACTGCATCCCATTTCCCACAATCACTGCATCCCATTTCACTCCATCACCGCATTCAATTTCCATCAGTCTCTGCATCCTATTTGACTCAGTCACTGCATCCCATTTCCCTCAGTCACTGCATCCCATTTCACGCAGTCAATGTATCCCACTTCATGCAGTCACTGCATCCCATTTCACGCAGTTACAGCATCGCATTTCTCTCAGTCACTGCATCCCATTTCACTCTGTCACTGCGTCGAATTTCACTCAGTCACCGCATCCCATTTCCCTCAGTCACTGCATTCCATGTCCAACAGTCACTGCATCTCCTTTCCGTCACTCACTACATCCCATTTCCATCAGTCACTGCATCCCATTTCACTCAGTCACTGAATCCCATTTCCCAGAGTCACTGCATCCCATTTCACTCAGTCACAGCATCCCATTTCTCTCAGTCACTACATCCCATTTCCCACAGTCATTGCATCCAATTTCACGCTCTCACTGCATTCAAATTCCATCAGTCACTGCATTCAATTTCCATCTGTCACTGCATCCCATTTCACTCAGTCACGGCATCCCATTTCACTCAGTCACGGCATCCCATTATCCTCAGACACTGGATCCCATTTCACTCAGTCACTGCATCCCATTTCACTCAGTCACTGCATCCCATTTAACGGAGACAGTGAATCCTATTCAACTGAGACAGTGAATCTATTTCCATCAGTCACCACACCCTATTCCCCACATCACGGCATCACATTACACTCCGTCATTGCGTCTCATTTCAATCAGTCACTGCATCCATTTCCCTCAGTCACTGCATCTCATTTCCCTCAGTCACTGCATCCCATTTCCCTCAGTCACTGCAGCCCACTTCTCTCAGTCACTACATCACATTTCACTCAGTCACTGCATCCCGTTTCTCAATGACGCTGCATTCAATTTCCGTCAGGTACTGCATCCCATTTTCTCAGTCACTGCATTCCATTTTCCGCAGTCACTGCATCCCATTTCCCACATTGACTGCATCCGATTTCATTCAGCCCACGGCATCCCATTTCACTCAGTCACGGCATCCCATTTCACTCTGTCACTGCATCCCATTTCCCTCAGTCACTGCATCCCATTTCCCTCAGTCACTACATCCCATTTCCCACAGTTACTGCATCCCATTTCACTCAGTCACTGCATCTCATTTAACGGAGACAGTGAATCCTATTAAACGGAGACATTTTCAACAGTCACCGCACAATATTCCCCACAGTCACGGCATCACATTACCCTCAGTCACTGCATCCCATTACCCTCAGTCACTGCGTCCCATTTCCCTCAGTCACTGCAACCCATTTCACTCAGTCACTGCATCGCATTTCACTCAGTCACTGCATCGCTTTTCACACAGTCACTGCATCACATTTCACTCAGTCACTGCATCCCATTTCACTCAGTCACTGCATCCCATTTCACTCAGTCACTGCATCCCATTTAACGGAGACAGTGAATCCTATTCAACTGAGACAGTGAATCTATTTCCATCAGTCACCACACCCTATTCCCCACATCACGGCATCACATTACACTCAGTCACTGTGTCTCTTTTCAATCAGTCACTGCATCCCAGTTCACTCAGTCACTGTGTACTATTTCCTTCAGTCACCGCATCCCGTTTCCCTCAGTCACTGCATCTCATTTCCCTCAGTCACTGCATCTCATTTCCCTCAGTCACTGCATCCCATTTCAATCAGCCAATGCATTCCATTTCACTCAGTCACTGCATCGCTTTTCACTCAGTCACTACATCACATTTCCCAAAGTCACTGTATCCCATTTCACTCAGTCACTGCATCCTATTTAACGGAGACAGTGAATCCTATTCAACTGAGACAGTGAATCGATTTTCATCAGTCACCGCGCAATATTCCCCACAGTCACGGCATCACATTACCCTCAGTCACTGCATCCCATTACACTCAGTCACTGCGTCACATTTCCCTCAGTCACTGCGTCCCATTTCACTCAGTCACTGCATCCCATTTCACTCAGTCACTGCATCGCATTTCCCTCAATCACTGCATCCCATTTCACTCATTCACTGTGTCGCATTTCACTCAGTCTCTGCATCGCTTTTCACTCAGTCACTGCATCACTATTCACTCAGTCACTGCATCCCATTTCACGCTGTCACTGCATCAAATTTCACGCTGTCACTGCATCCCATTTCACTCAGTCACTGCATCCAATTACCCTCAGTCACTGCATCTCATTTCACTCAGTCACTGCATCCCATTTCATAAGTCACTCCCATTTCACTCAGCCACTGCATCCTATTTCACTCAGCCACTACATCCCATTTCCATCAGCCAATGCTTTCCATTTCACTCAGTCACTGCCTCCCATCTCACTCAGTCACTGCCTCCCATTTCACTCAGTCACTCCCTCCCATTTCACTCAGTCACACCCTCCCATTTCAGTCAGTCACGCCTTCCCATTTCACTCAGTCACTGCATCCCATTTCACTCAGTCACTGCATCCCATTTCCCTCAGTCACTACATCCCATAACCCTCAGTTCAGCATTCCATTTCCCTGAGTCACTGCATCCCATTTCCCATAGTCACTGCATCTCCTTTCCTCAGTCACAGCATCCCATTTCCCTCAGTCACAGCCTCCCATTTCACTCAGTCACTGCCTCCCATTTCACTCAGTCACTGCCTCCCATTTCACTCAGTCACTGCATCCCATTTCCCTCAGTCACTGCATCCCATTTCACTCAGTCACTGCATCCCATTTAACGGAGACAGTGAATCCTATTCAACGGAGACAGTGAATCTATTTCCATCAGTCACCACACCCTAATCACCACAGTCACAGCATCACATTACACTCAGTTACTGTGTACTATTTCCCTCAGTCACCGCATCCCATTTCCCTCAGTCACTGCATCTCATTTCCCTCAGTCACTGCATCCCATTTCCCACAGTCACTGCATCCCATTTCACTCAGTTACTGTGTACTATTTCCCTCAGTCACCGCATCCCATTTCCCTCAGTCACTGCATCTCATTTCCCTCAGTCACTGCATCCCATTTCCCACAGTCACTGCATCCCATTTCACTCAGTCACCGCATCCCATTTCCCTCAGTCACTGCATCTCATTTCCCTCAGTCACTACATCACATTTCCCACAGTCACAGCATCCCATTCCCCACAGTCACCGCATTCCATTTACCTCAGTCACTGCATCCCATTTCTCTCAGTCACTACATCCCATTTCCCACAGTCACTGCATCCCATTTCACTCAGTTACTGCATCTCATTTAACGGAGACAGTGAATCGATTTTCATCAGTCACCGCGCAATATTCCCCACAGTCACGGCATCACATTACCCTCAGTCACTGCATCCCATTACACTCAGTCACTGCGTCCCATTTCCCTCAGTCACTGCGTCCCATTTCACTCTGTCACTGCATCGCATTTCACTCAGTCACTGCATCGCTTTTCACACAGTCACAGCATCACATTTCACTCAGTCACTGCATCCCATTTCACTCAGTCAATGCATCCCATTTAACGGCGACAGTGAATCCTATTCAACTGAGAGAGTGAATCTATTTCCATTAGTTACCACACCCTATTCCCCACAGTCACGGCATCACATTACACTCAGTCACTGCGTGTCATTTCAATCAGTCACTGCAGCCCATTTCACTCAGTCACTGTGCACTATTTCCCTCAGTCACCGCATCCCATCTCCCTCAGTCACTGCATCTCATTTCCCTCAGTCACTGCATCCCATTTCACTCAGCCACTACATTCCATTTCACTCAGTCACTGCATCCCATTTCTCTCAGTCACTACATCCCATTTCCCACAGTCACTGCATCCCATTTCACTCAGTCACTGCATCCCATTTAACGGAGACAGTGAATCCTATTCAACTGAGACAGTGAATCCATTTTCATCAGTCACCGCTCAATATTCCCCACAGTCACGGCATCACATTACACTCAGTCACTGCGTCCCATTTTCCACAGTCACTGCGTCCCATTTCACTCAGTCACTGCATCCGATTTCACTCAGTCACTGCATCCCATTTCACTCAGTCACTGCATCCCATTTCCCTCAGTCACTGCATCCCATTTCACTCAGTCACTGCATCGCGTTTCACTCAGTCACTGCAACGCTTTTCACTCAGTCACTGCATCCCATTTCACTCAGTCACTGCATCCCATTTAACGGAGACAGTGAATCCTATTCAACTGAGACAGTGAATCTATTTCCATCAGTCACCACACCCTATTGCCCACATCACGGCATCACATTACACTCAGTCACTGCTTCTGATTTCAATCAGTCACTGCATCCCATTTCACTCAGTCACTGTGTACTATTTCCCTCAGTCACTGCATCCCATTTCCCTCAGTCACTGCAGCCCATTTCACTCAGTCACTACATCACATTTCACTCAGTCACTGCATCCCGTTTCTCAATGACGCTGCATTCAATTTCCGTCAGGTACTGCATCCCATTTTCTCAGTCACTGCATTCCATTTTCCGCAGTCACTGCATCCCATTTCCCACATTGACTGCATCCGATTTCATTCAGCCCACGCGATCCCATTTCACTCAGTCACGGCATCCCATTTCACTCTGTCACTGCATCCCATTTCCCTCAGTCACTGCATCCCATTTCCCTCAGTCACTACATCCCATTTCCCACAGTCACTGCATCCCATTTCACTCAGTCACTGCATCTCATTTAACGGAGAGAGTGAATCCTATTAAACGGAGACATTTTCAACAGTCACCGCACAATACTCCCCACAGTCACGGCATCACATTACCCTCAGTCACTGCATCCCATTACCCTCAGTCACTGCGTCCCATTTCCCTCAGTCACTGCAACCCATTTCACTCAGTCACTGCATCGCATTTCACTCAGTCACTGCATCGCTTTTCACACAGTCACTGCATCACATTTCACTCAGTCACTGCATCCCATTTCACTCAGTCACTGCATCCCATTTAACGGAGACAGTGAATCCTATTCAACTGAGACAGTGAATCTATTTCCATCAGTCACCACACCCTATTCCCCACATCACGGCATCACATTACACTCAGTCACTGTGTCTCATTTCAATCAGTCACTGCATCCCATTTCACTCAGTCACTGTGTACTATTTCCTTCAGTCACCGCATCCCGTTTCCCTCAGTCACTGCATCTCATTTCCCTCAGTCACTGCATCTCATTTCACTCAGTCACTGCATCCCATTTCATAAGTCACTCCCATTTCACTCAGCCACTGCATCCTATTTCACTCAGCCACTACATCCCATTTCCATCAGCCAATGCTTTCCATTTCACTCAGTCACTGCCTCCCATCTCACTCAGTCACTGCCTCCCATTTCACTCAGTCACTCCCTCCCATTTCAGTCAGTCACACCCTCCCATTTCAGTCAGTCACGCCTTCCCATTTCACTCAGTCACTGCATCCCATTTCACTCAGTCACTGCATCCCATTTCCCTCAGTCACTACATCCCATTACCCTCAGTTCAGCATTCCATTTCCCTGAGTCACTGCATCCCATTTCCCATAGTCACTGCATCTCCTTTTCTCAGTCACAGCATCCCATTTCCCTCAGTCACTGCCTCCCATTTCACTCAGTCACTGCCTCCCATTTCACTCAGTCACTGCATCCCATTTCCCTCAGTCACTGCATCCCATTTCACTCAGTCACTGCATCCCATTTAACGGAGACAGTGAATCCTATTCAACGGAGACAGTGAATCTATTTCCATCAGTCACCACACCCTAATCACCACAGTCACAGCATCACATTACACTCAGTTACTGTGTACTATTTCCCTCAGTCACCGCATCCCATTTCCCTCAGTCACTGCATCTCATTTCCCTCAGTCACTGCATCCCATTTCCCACAGTCACTGCATCCCATTTCACTCAGTTACTGTGTACTATTTCCCTCAGTCACCGCATCCCATTTCCCTCAGTCACTGCATCTCATTCCCCTCAGTCACTGCATTCCATTTCCCACAGTCACTGCATCCCATTTCACTCAGTCACCGCATCCCATTTCCCTCAGTCACTGCATCTCATTTCTCTCAGTCACTACATCCCATTTCCCACAGTCACTGCATCCCATTTCACTCAGTTACTGCATCTCATTTAACGGAGACAGTGAATCGATTTTCATCAGTCACCGCGCAATATTCCCCACAGTCACGGCATCACATTACCCTCAGTCACTGCATCCCATTACACTCAGTCACTGCGTCCCATTTCCCTCAGTCACTGCGTCCCATTTCACTCTGTCACTGCATCGCATTTCACTCAGTCACTGCATCGCTTTTCACACAGTCACAGCATCACATTTCACTCAGTCACTGCATCCCATTTCCCACAGTCACTGCATCCCATTTCACTCAGTTACTGTGTACTATTTCCCTCAGTCACCGCATCCCATTTCCCTCAGTCACTGCATCTCATTTCCCTCAGTCACTGCATCCCATTTCCCACAGTCACTGCATCCCATTTCACTCAGTCACCGCATCCCATTTCCCTCAGTCACTGCATCTCATTTCCCTCAGTCACTACATCACATTTCCCACAGTCACAGCATCCCATTCCCCACAGTCACCGCATTCCATTTACCTCAGTCACTGCATCCCATTTCTCTCAGTCACTACATCCCATTTCCCACAGTCACTGCATCCCATTTCACTCAGTTACTGCATCTCATTTAACGGAGACAGTGAATCGATTTTCATCAGTCACCGCGCAATATTCCCCACAGTCACGGCATCACATTACCCTCAGTCACTGCATCCCATTACACTCAGTCACTGCGTCCCATTTCCCTCAGTCACTGCGTCCCATTTCACTCTGTCACTGCATCGCATTTCACTCAGTCACTGCATCGCTTTTCACACAGTCACAGCATCACATTTCACTCAGTCACTGCATCCCATTTCACTCAGTCAATGCATCCCATTTAACGGCGACAGTGAATCCTATTCAACTGAGAGAGTGAATCTATTTCCATTAGTTACCACACCCTATTCCCCACAGTCACGGCATCACATTACACTCAGTCACTGCGTGTCATTTCAATCAGTCACTGCAGCCCATTTCACTCAGTCACTGTGCACTATTTCCCTCAGTCACCGCATCCCATCTCCCTCAGTCACTGCATCTCATTTCCCTCAGTCACTGCATCCCATTTCACTCAGCCACTACATTCCATTTCACTCAGTCACTGCATCCCATTTCTCTCAGTCACTACATCCCATTTCCCACAGTCACTGCATCCCATTTCACTCAGTCACTGCATCCCATTTAACGGAGACAGTGAATCCTATTCAACTGAGACAGTGAATCCATTTTCATCAGTCACCGCTCAATATTCCCCACAGTCACGGCATCACATTACACTCAGTCACTGCGTCCCATTTTCCACAGTCACTGCGTCCCATTTCACTCAGTCACTGCATCCGATTTCACTCAGTCACTGCATCCCATTTCACTCAGTCACTGCATCCCATTTCCCTCAGTCACTGCATCCCATTTCACTCAGTCACTGCATCGCGTTTCACTCAGTCACTGCAACGCTTTTCACTCAGTCACTGCATCCCATTTCACTCAGTCACTGCATCCCATTTAACGGAGACAGTGAATCCTATTCAACTGAGACAGTGAATCTATTTCCATCAGTCACCACACCCTATTCCCCACATCACGGCATCACATTACACTCAGTCACTGCTTCTGATTTCAATCAGTCACTGCATCCCATTTCACTCAGTCACTGTGTACTATTTCCCTCAGTCACTGCATCCCATTTCCCTCAGTCACTGCAGCCCATTTCACTCAGTCACTACATCACATTTCACTCAGTCACTGCATCCCGTTTCTCAATGACGCTGCATTCAATTTCCGTCAGGTACTGCATCCCATTTTCTCAGTCACTGCATTCCATTTTCCGCAGTCACTGCATCCCATTTCCCACATTGACTGCATCCGATTTCATTCAGCCCACGCGATCCCATTTCACTCAGTCACGGCATCCCATTTCACTCTGTCACTGCATCCCATTTCCCTCAGTCACTGCATCCCATTTCCCTCAGTCACTACATCCCATTTCCCACAGTCACTGCATCCCATTTCACTCAGTCACTGCATCTCATTTAACGGAGAGAGTGAATCCTATTAAACGGAGACATTTTCAACAGTCACCGCACAATACTCCCCACAGTCACGGCATCACATTACCCTCAGTCACTGCATCCCATTACCCTCAGTCACTGCGTCCCATTTCCCTCAGTCACTGCAACCCATTTCACTCAGTCACTGCATCGCATTTCACTCAGTCACTGCATCGCTTTTCACACAGTCACTGCATCACATTTCACTCAGTCACTGCATCCCATTTCACTCAGTCACTGCATCCCATTTAACGGAGACAGTGAATCCTATTCAACTGAGACAGTGAATCTATTTCCATCAGTCACCACACCCTATTCCCCACATCACGGCATCACATTACACTCAGTCACTGTGTCTCATTTCAATCAGTCACTGCATCCCATTTCACTCAGTCACTGTGTACTATTTCCTTCAGTCACCGCATCCCGTTTCCCTCAGTCACTGCATCTCATTTCCCTCAGTCACTGCATCTCATTTCACTCAGTCACTGCATCCCATTTCATAAGTCACTCCCATTTCACTCAGCCACTGCATCCTATTTCACTCAGCCACTACATCCCATTTCCATCAGCCAATGCTTTCCATTTCACTCAGTCACTGCCTCCCATCTCACTCAGTCACTGCCTCCCATTTCACTCAGTCACTCCCTCCCATTTCAGTCAGTCACACCCTCCCATTTCAGTCAGTCACGCCTTCCCATTTCACTCAGTCACTGCATCCCATTTCACTCAGTCACTGCATCCCATTTCCCTCAGTCACTACATCCCATTACCCTCAGTTCAGCATTCCATTTCCCTGAGTCACTGCATCCCATTTCCCATAGTCACTGCATCTCCTTTTCTCAGTCACAGCATCCCATTTCCCTCAGTCACTGCCTCCCATTTCACTCAGTCACTGCCTCCCATTTCACTCAGTCACTGCATCCCATTTCCCTCAGTCACTGCATCCCATTTCACTCAGTCACTGCATCCCATTTAACGGAGACAGTGAATCCTATTCAACGGAGACAGTGAATCTATTTCCATCAGTCACCACACCCTAATCACCACAGTCACAGCATCACATTACACTCAGTTACTGTGTACTATTTCCCTCAGTCACCGCATCCCATTTCCCTCAGTCACTGCATCTCATTTCCCTCAGTCACTGCATCCCATTTCCCACAGTCACTGCATCCCATTTCACTCAGTTACTGTGTACTATTTCCCTCAGTCACCGCATCCCATTTCCCTCAGTCACTGCATCTCATTCCCCTCAGTCACTGCATTCCATTTCCCACAGTCACTGCATCCCATTTCACTCAGTCACCGCATCCCATTTCCCTCAGTCACTGCATCTCATTTCTCTCAGTCACTACATCCCATTTCCCACAGTCACTGCATCCCATTTCACTCAGTTACTGCATCTCATTTAACGGAGACAGTGAATCGATTTTCATCAGTCACCGCGCAATATTCCCCACAGTCACGGCATCACATTACCCTCAGTCACTGCATCCCATTACACTCAGTCACTGCGTCCCATTTCCCTCAGTCACTGCGTCCCATTTCACTCTGTCACTGCATCGCATTTCACTCAGTCACTGCATCGCTTTTCACACAGTCACAGCATCACATTTCACTCAGTCACTGCATCCCATTTCACTCAGTCAATGCATCCCATTTAACGGCGACAGTGAATCCTATTCAACTGAGAGAGTGAATCTATTTCCATTAGTTACCACACCCTATTCCCCACAGTCACGGCATCACATTACACTCAGTCACTGCGTGTCATTTCAATCAGTCACTGCAGCCCATTTCACTCAGTCACTGTGCACTATTTCCCTCAGTCACCGCATCCCATCTCCCTCAGTCACTGCATCTCATTTCCCTCAGTCACTGCATCCCATTTCACTCAGCCACTACATTCCATTTCACTCAGTCACTGCATCCCATTTCTCTCAGTCACTACATCCCATTTCCCACAGTCACTGCATCCCATTTCACTCAGTCACTGCATCCCATTTAACGGAGACAGTGAATCCTATTCAACTGAGACAGTGAATCCATTTTCATCAGTCACCGCCCAATATTCCCCACAGTCACGGCATCACATTACCCTCAGTCACTGCATCCCATTACACTCAGTCACTGCGTCCCATTTTCCACAGTCACTGCGTCCCATTTCACTCAGTCACTGCATCCGATTTCACTCAGTCACTGCATCCCATTTCACTCAGTCACTGCATCCCATTTCCCTCAGTCACTGCATCCCATTTCACTCAGTCACTGCATCGCGTTTCACTCAGTCACTGCAACGCTTTTCACTCAGTCACTGCATCCCATTTCACTCAGTCACTGCATCCCATTTAACGGAGACAGTGAATCCTATTCAACTGAGACAGTGAATCTATTTCCATCAGTCACCACACCCTATTCCCCACATCACGGCATCACATTACACTCAGTCACTGCTTCTGATTTCAATCAGTCACTGCATCCCATTTCACTCAGTCACTGTGTACTATTTCCCTCAGTCACTGCATCCCATTTCCCTCAGTCACTGCAGCCCATTTCACTCAGTCACTACATCACATTTCACTCAGTCACTGCATCCCGTTTCTCAATGACGCTGCATTCAATTTCCGTCAGGTACTGCATCCCATTTTCTCAGTCACTGCATTCCATTTTCCGCAGTCACTGCATCCCATTTCCCACATTGACTGCATCCGATTTCATTCAGCCCACGCGATCCCATTTCACTCAGTCACGGCATCCCATTTCACTCTGTCACTGCATCCCATTTCCCTCAGTCACTGCATCCCATTTCCCTCAGTCACTACATCCCATTTCCCACAGTCACTGCATCCCATTTCACTCAGTCACTGCATCTCATTTAACGGAGACAGTGAATCCTATTAAACGGAGACATTTTCAACAGTCACCGCACAATACTCCCCACAGTCACGGCATCACATTACCCTCAGTCACTGCATCCCATTACCCTCAGTCACTGCGTCCCATTTCCCTCAGTCACTGCAACCCATTTCACTCAGTCACTGCATCCCATTTCACTCAGTCAATGCATCCCATTTAACGGCGACAGTGAATCCTATTCAACTGAGAGAGTGAATCTATTTCCATTAGTTACCACACCCTATTCCCCACAGTCACGGCATCACATTACACTCAGTCACTGCGTGTCATTTCAATCAGTCACTGCAGCCCATTTCACTCAGTCACTGTGCACTATTTCCCTCAGTCACCGCATCCCATCTCCCTCAGTCACTGCATCTCATTTCCCTCAGTCACTGCATCCCATTTCACTCAGCCACTACATTCCATTTCACTCAGTCACTGCATCCCATTTCTCTCAGTCACTACATCCCATTTCCCACAGTCACTGCATCCCATTTCACTCAGTCACTGCATCCCATTTAACGGAGACAGTGAATCCTATTCAACTGAGACAGTGAATCCATTTTCATCAGTCACCGCTCAATATTCCCCACAGTCACGGCATCACATTACCCTCAGTCACTGCATCCCATTACACTCAGTCACTGCGTCCCATTTTCCACAGTCACTGCGTCCCATTTCACTCAGTCACTGCATCCGATTTCACTCAGTCACTGCATCCCATTTCACTCAGTCACTGCATCCCATTTCCCTCAGTCACTGCATCCCATTTCACTCAGTCACTGCATCGCGTTTCACTCAGTCACTGCAACGCTTTTCACTCAGTCACTGCATCCCATTTCACTCAGTCACTGCATCCCATTTAACGGAGACAGTGAATCCTATTCAACTGAGACAGTGAATCTATTTCCATCAGTCACCACACCCTATTCCCCACATCACGGCATCACATTACACTCAGTCACTGCTTCTGATTTCAATCAGTCACTGCATCCCATTTCACTCAGTCACTGTGTACTATTTCCCTCAGTCACTGCATCCCATTTCCCTCAGTCACTGCAGCCCATTTCACTCAGTCACTACATCACATTTCACTCAGTCACTGCATCCCGTTTCTCAATGACGCTGCATTCAATTTCCGTCAGGTACTGCATCCCATTTTCTCAGTCACTGCATTCCATTTTCCGCAGTCACTGCATCCCATTTCCCACATTGACTGCATCCGATTTCATTCAGCCCACGCGATCCCATTTCACTCAGTCACGGCATCCCATTTCACTCTGTCACTGCATCCCATTTCCCTCAGTCACTGCATCCCATTTCCCTCAGTCACTACATCCCATTTCCCACAGTCACTGCATCCCATTTCACTCAGTCACTGCATCTCATTTAACGGAGACAGTGAATCCTATTAAACGGAGACATTTTCAACAGTCACCGCACAATACTCCCCACAGTCACGGCATCACATTACCCTCAGTCACTGCATCCCATTACCCTCAGTCACTGCGTCCCATTTCCCTCAGTCACTGCAACCCATTTCACTCAGTCACTGCATCGCATTTCACTCAGTCACTGCATCGCTTTTCACACAGTCACTGCATCACATTTCACTCAGTCACTGCATCCCATTTCACTCAGTCACTGCATCCCATTTCACTCAGTCACTGCATCCCATTTAACGGAGACAGTGAATCCTATTCAACTGAGACAGTGAATCTATTTCCATCAGTCACCACACCCTATTCCCCACATCACGGCATCACATTACACTCAGTCACTGTGTCTCATTTCAATCAGTCACTGCATCCCATTTCACTCAGTCACTGTGTACTATTTCCTTCAGTCACCGCATCCCGTTTCCCTCAGTCACTGCATCTCATTTCCCTCAGTCACTGCATCTCATTTCCCTCAGTCACTGCATCCCATTTCAATCAGCCACTGCATTCCATTTCACTCAGTCACTGCATCGCTTTTCACTCAGTCACTACATCACATTTCCCAAAGTCACTGTATCCCATTTCACTCAGTCACTGCATCCTATTTAACGGAGACAGTGAATCCTATTCAACTGAGACAGTGAATCGATTTTCATCAGTCACCGCGCAATATTCCCCACAGTCACGGCATCACATTACCCTCAGTCACTGCATCCCATTACACTCAGTCACTGCGTCACATTTCCCTCAGTCACTGCGTCCCATTTCACTCAGTCACTGCATCCCATTTCACTCAGTCACTGCATCCCATTTCCCTCAATCACTGCATCCCATTTCACTCATTCACTGTGTCGCATTTCACTCAGTCACTGCATCGCTTTTCACTCAGTCACTGCATCACTTTTCACTCAGTCACTGCATCCCATTTCACGCTGTCACTGCATCAAATTTCACGCTGTCACTGCATCCCATTCCCACAATCACTGCATCCCATTTCACTCTATCACCGCATTCAATTTCCATCAGTTACTGCATCCTATTTGACTCAGTCACTGCATCCCATTTCCCTCAGTCACTGCATCCCATTTCACGCAGTTACAGCATCCCATTTCACTCTGTCACTGCGTCGAATTTCACTCAGTCACCGCATCCCATCTCCCTCAGTCACTGCATCCCATGTCCAACAGTCACTGCATCCCATTTCCCTCAGTCACCGCATCGCATGACCCTCAGTCACTGAATCTTATTTCACTCAGTCACTGCATCCCATTTCCCTCAGTCACCGCATCGCATGACCCTCAGTCACTGAATCTTATTTCACTCAGTCACTGCATCCCATTTCACTCAGTCACTGCATCCAATTACCCTCAGTCACTGCATCTCATTTCACTCAGTCACTGCATCCCATTTCATAAGTCACTCCCATTTCACTCAGCCACTGCATCCCATTTCACTCAGCCACTACATCCCATTTCCATCAGCCAATGCTTTCCATTTCACTCAGTCACTGCCTCCCATCTCACTCAGTCACTGCCTCCCATTTCACTCAGTCACTCCCTCCCATTTCAGTCAGTCACACTCTCCCATTTCAGTCAGTCACGCCTTCCCATTTCACTCAGTCACTGCATCCCATTTCACTCAGTCACTGCATCCCATTTCCCTCAGTCACTACATCCCATTACCCTCAGTTCAGCATTCCATTTCCCTGAGTCACTGCATCCCATTTCCCATAGTCACTGCATCTCCTTTCCTCAGTCACAGCATCCCATTTCCCTCAGTCACAGCCTCCCATTTCACTCAGTCACTGCCTCCCATTTCACTCAGTCACTGCATCCCATTTCCCTCAGTCACTGCATCCCATTTCACTCAGTCACTGCATCCCATTTAACGGAGACAGTGAATCCTATTCAACGGAGATAGTGAATCTATTTCCATCAGTCACCACACCCTAATCCCCACAGTCACAGCATCACATTACACTCAGTCACTGCGTCTCATTTCAATCAGTCACTGCATCCCATTTCACTCAGTTACTGTGTACTATTTCCCTCAGTCACTACATCACATTTCCCACAGTCACTGCATCCCATTCCCCACAGTCACCGCATTCCATTTACCTCAGTCACTGCATCCCATTTCTCTCAGTCACTACATCCCATTTCCCACAGTCACTGCATCCCATTTCACTCAGTCACTGCATCTCATTTAACGGAGACAGTGAATCGATTTTCATCAGTCACCGCGCAATATTCCCCACAGTCACGGCATCACATTACCCTCAGTCACTGCATCCCATTACACTCAGTCACTGCGTCCCATTTCCCTCAGTCACTGCGTCCCATTTCACTCTGTCACTGCATCGCATTTCACTCTGTCACTGCATCGCTTTTCACACAGTCACAGCATCACATTTCACTCAGTCACTGCATCCCATTTCACTCAGTCACTGCATCCCATTTAACGGCGACAGTGAATCCTATTCAACTGAGAGAGTGAATCTATTTCCATTAGTCACCACACCCTATTCCCCACAGTCACGGCATCACATTACACTCAGTCACTGCGAGTCATTTCAATCAGTCACTGCAGCCCATTTCACTCAGTCACTGTGCACTATTTCCCTCAGTCACCGCATCCCATCTCCCTCAGTCACTGCATCTCATTTCCCTCAGTCACTGCATCCCATTTCACTCAGCCACTACATTCCATTTCACTCAGTCACTGCATCCCATTTCTCTCAGTCACTACATCCCATTTCCCACAGTCACTGCATCCCATTTCACTCAGTCACTGCATCCCATTTAACGGAGACAGTGAATCCTATTCAACTGAGACAGTGAATCCATTTTCATCAGTCACCGCACAATATTCCCCACAGTCACGGCATCACATTACCCTCAGTCACTGCATCCCATTACACTCAGTCACTGCGTCCCATTTCACTCAGTCACTGCATCCGATTTCACTCAGTCACTGTATCCGATTTCACTCAGTCACTGCATCCCATTTCCCTCAGTCACTGCATCCCATTTCCCTCAGTCACTGCATCCCATTTAACGGAGACAGTGAATCCTCTTCAACTGAGACAGTGAATCTATTTCCATCAGTCACCACACCCTATTCCCCACAGTCACAGCATCACATTACACTCAGTCACTGCTTCTGATTTCAATCAGTCACTGCATCCCATTTCACTCAGTCACTGTGTACTATTTCCTTCAGTCACCGCATCCCATTTCCCTCAGTCACTGCATCTCATTTCCCTCAGTCACTGCATCCCATTTCACTCAGCCACTGCATTCCATTTCACTCAGTCACTGCATCCCATTTAACGGAGACAGTGAATCCTATTCAACTGAGACAGTGAATCGATTTTCATCAGTCACCGCGCAATATTCCCCACAGTCATGGCATCACATTACCCTCAGTCACTGCATCCCATTACACTCAGTCACTGCGTCACATTTCCCTCAGTCACTGCGTCCCATTTCACTCAGTCACTGCATTCAAATTCCATCAGTCACTGCATTCAATTTCCATCTGTCACTGCATCCCATTTCACTCAGTCACGGCATCCCATTTCACTCAGTCACTGCATCCCATTTAACGGAGACAGTGAATCCTATTCAACTGAGACAGTGAATCTATTTCCATCAGTCACCACACCCTTATTCCCCACATCACGGCATCACATTACACTCCGTCATTGCGTCTCATTTCAATCAGTCACTGCATCCCATTTCCCTCAATCACTGCATCCCATTTCACTCAGTCACTGCATCGCATTTCACTCAGCCACTGCATCGCTTTTCACTCAGTCACTGCATCACTTTTCACTCAGTCACTGCATCCCATTTCACGCTGTCACTGCATCAAATTTCACGCTGTCACTGCATCCCATTTCATGCTGTCACTGCATCTCATGTCACTCATTGACTGCATCTCATTTCACACAGTCACTGCATCCCATTTCCCACAATCACTGCATCCCATTTCACTCCATCACCGCATTCAATTTCCATCAGTCTCTGCATCCTATTTGACTCAGTCACTGCATCCCATTTCCCTCAGTCACTGCATCCCATTTCACGCAGTCAACGTATCCCACTTCATGCAGTCACTGCATCCCATTTCACGCAGTTACAGCATCGCATTTCTCTCAGTCACTGCATCCCATTTCACTCTGTCACTGCGTCGAATTTCACTCAGTCACCGCATCCCATTTCCCTCAGTCACTGCATTCCATGTCCAACAGTCACTGCATCTCCTTTCCGTCACTCACTACATCCCATTTCCATCAGTCACTGCATCCCATTTCACTCAGTCACTGAATCCCATTTCCCAGAGTCACTGCATCCCATTTCACTCAGTCACAGCATCCCATTTCTCTCAGTCACTACATCCCATTTCCCACAGTCATTGCATCCAATTTCACGCTCTCACTGCATTCAAATTCCATCAGTCACTGCATTCAATTTCCATCTGTCACTGCATCCCATTTCACTCAGTCACGGCATCCCATTTCACTCAGTCACGGCATCCCATTATCCTCAGACACTGGATCCCATTTCACTCAGTCACTGCATCCCATTTCACTCAGTCACTGCATCCCATTTAACGGAGACAGTGAATCCTATTCAACTGAGACAGTGAATCTATTTCCATCAGTCACCACACCCTATTCCCCACATCACGGCATCACATTACACTCCGTCATTGCGTCTCATTTCAATCAGTCACTGCATCCATTTCCCTCAGTCACTGCATCTCATTTCCCTCAGTCACTGCATCCCATTTCCCTCAGTCACTGCAGCCCACTTCTCTCAGTCACTACATCACATTTCACTCAGTCACTGCATCCCGTTTCTCAATGACGCTGCATTCAATTTCCGTCAGGTACTGCATCCCATTTTCTCAGTCACTGCATTCCATTTTCCGCAGTCACTGCATCCCATTTCCCACATTGACTGCATCCGATTTCATTCAGCCCACGGCATCCCATTTCACTCAGTCACGGCATCCCATTTCACTCTGTCACTGCATCCCATTTCCCTCAGTCACTGCATCCCATTTCCCTCAGTCACTACATCCCATTTCCCACAGTTACTGCATCCCATTTCACTCAGTCACTGCATCTCATTTAACGGAGACAGTGAATCCTATTAAACGGAGACATTTTCAACAGTCACCGCACAATATTCCCCACAGTCACGGCATCACATTACCCTCAGTCACTGCATCCCATTACCCTCAGTCACTGCGTCCCATTTCCCTCAGTCACTGCAACCCATTTCACTCAGTCACTGCATCGCATTTCACTCAGTCACTGCATCGCTTTTCACACAGTCACTGCATCACATTTCACTCAGTCACTGCATCCCATTTCACTCAGTCACTGCATCCCATTTCACTCAGTCACTGCATCCCATTTAACGGAGACAGTGAATCCTATTCAACTGAGACAGTGAATCTATTTCCATCAGTCACCACACCCTATTCCCCACATCACGGCATCACATTACACTCAGTCACTGTGTCTCTTTTCAATCAGTCACTGCATCCCAGTTCACTCAGTCACTGTGTACTATTTCCTTCAGTCACCGCATCCCGTTTCCCTCAGTCACTGCATCTCATTTCCCTCAGTCACTGCATCTCATTTCCCTCAGTCACTGCATCCCATTTCAATCAGCCAATGCATTCCATTTCACTCAGTCACTGCATCGCTTTTCACTCAGTCACTACATCACATTTCCCAAAGTCACTGTATCCCATTTCACTCAGTCACTGCATCCTATTTAACGGAGACAGTGAATCCTATTCAACTGAGACAGTGAATCGATTTTCATCAGTCACCGCGCAATATTCCCCACAGTCACGGCATCACATTACCCTCAGTCACTGCATCCCATTACACTCAGTCACTGCGTCACATTTCCCTCAGTCACTGCGTCCCATTTCACTCAGTCACTGCATCCCATTTCACTCAGTCACTGCATCGCATTTCCCTCAATCACTGCATCCCATTTCACTCATTCACTGTGTCGCATTTCACTCAGTCTCTGCATCGCTTTTCACTCAGTCACTGCATCACTATTCACTCAGTCACTGCATCCCATTTCACGCTGTCACTGCATCAAATTTCACGCTGTCACTGCATCCCATTTCACTCAGTCACTGCATCCAATTACCCTCAGTCACTGCATCTCATTTCACTCAGTCACTGCATCCCATTTCATAAGTCACTCCCATTTCACTCAGCCACTGCATCCTATTTCACTCAGCCACTACATCCCATTTCCATCAGCCAATGCTTTCCATTTCACTCAGTCACTGCCTCCCATCTCACTCAGTCACTGCCTCCCATTTCACTCAGTCACTCCCTCCCATTTCACTCAGTCACACCCTCCCATTTCAGTCAGTCACGCCTTCCCATTTCACTCAGTCACTGCATCCCATTTCACTCAGTCACTGCATCCCATTTCCCTCAGTCACTACATCCCATAACCCTCAGTTCAGCATTCCATTTCCCTGAGTCACTGCATCCCATTTCCCATAGTCACTGCATCTCCTTTCCTCAGTCACAGCATCCCATTTCCCTCAGTCACAGCCTCCCATTTCACTCAGTCACTGCCTCCCATTTCACTCAGTCACTGCATCCCATTTCCCTCAGTCACTGCATCCCATTTCACTCAGTCACTGCATCCCATTTAACGGAGACAGTGAATCCTATTCAACGGAGACAGTGAATCTATTTCCATCAGTCACCACACCCTAATCACCACAGTCACAGCATCACATTACACTCAGTTACTGTGTACTATTTCCCTCAGTCACCGCATCCCATTTCCCTCAGTCACTGCATCTCATTTCCCTCAGTCACTGCATCTCATTTCCCTCAGTCACTGCATCCCATTTCCCTCAGTCACTGCAGCCCATTTCTCTCAGTCACTGCAGCCCATTTCTCTCAGTCACTACATCACATTTCTCAATGACGCTGCATTCAATTTCCGTCAGGTACTGCATCCCATTTTCTCAGTCACTGCATTCCATTTTCCGCAGTCACTGCATCCCATTTCCCACATTGACTGCATCCGATTTCATTCAGCCCACGGCATCCCATTTCCCTCAGTCACTGCATCCCATTTCCCTCAGTCACTACATCCCATTTCCCACAGTCACTGCATCCCATTTCACTCAGTCACTGCATCTCATTTAACGGAGACAGTGAATCCTATTAAACGGAGACATTTTCAACAGTCACCGCACAATATTCCCCACAGTCACGGCATCACATTACCCTCAGTCACTGCATCCCATTACCCTCAGTCACTGCGTCCCATTTCCCTCAGTCACTGCAACCCATTTCACTCAGTCACTGCATCGCATTTCACTCAGTCACTGCATCGCTTTTCACACAGTCACTGCATCACATTTCACTCAGTCACTGCATCCCATTTCACTCAGTCACTGCATCCCATTTAACGGAGACAGTGAATCCTATTCAACTGAGACAGTGAATCTATTTCCATCAGTCACCACACCCTATTCCCCACATCACGGCATCACATTACACTCAGTCACTGTGTCTCATTTCAATCAGTCACTGCATCCCAGTTCACTCAGTCACTGTGTACTATTTCCTTCAGTCACCGCATCCCGTTTCCCTCAGTCACTGCATCTCATTTCCCTCAGTCACTGCATCTCATTTCCCTCAGTCACTGCATCCCATTTCAATCAGCCACAGCATCCCATTTCACTCAGTCACTGCATCCCATTTCACTCAGTCATTGCAACCCATTTCCCACAGTCACTGCATCTCCATTCCCTCAGTCACTGCATCGCATTACCCTCAGTCACACCATCCCATGTCCCTAAGTCACAGCATCCCACTTCACTCAGTCAGAGCATCCCATTTCACTCAGTCACTGCATCCCATTTAACTGAGACAGTGCATCCCATTTCACTCAGACACAGCATTCCATTTCCCATAGTCACTGCATCTCCTTCCCCTCAGTCACTGCATCTCATTTCCCTCAGTCACTGCATCCCATTTCCATCAGCCACTGCATCCCATTCCCCTCAGTCACTGCCTCCCATTTCACTCAGTCACTGCCTCCCATTTCACTCAGTCACTGCAACCAATTTCCATCAGCCACAGCATCCCATTTCCCTCAGTCACTGCATCACATTTCACACAGACACTGCATCACATTTTCCTCAGTCACAGCATCCCATTTCACTCAGTGACTGCGTCCCATTTCACTCAGTCAATTCGTCCCATGACACTCAGTCAATTCGTTCCATTACACTCAGTCACTGCGTCCCATTACACTCAGTCACTGCGTCCCATTACACTCAGTCACTGCGTCCCATTTCCCACAGTCACTGCGTCCCATTTCCCACAGTCACTGCAACCCATTTCCCACAGTCACTGCAACCCATTTCCCACAGTCACTGCAACCCATTTCCCACAGTCACTGCATCCCATTTCACTCAGTCACTGCATCACATTATCCTCAGTCACAGTATCCCATTTCCATCAGTCACAGCATCCCATTTCACTCAGTGAGTGCATCCTATTTCACTCAGTCACTGCCTCCAACTTCACGCAACCACTGCCTCCCACTTCACACAGTCACTGCCTCCCACTTCACACAGTCACTGCCACCCACTTCACTCAGTCACTGCACCTCCTTTTGCCATTAACTGCATCGCATTTCACTCAGTCACTGCATTACATTACCCTCAGTCACAGCATCCCATTTCACTCAGTGACTGCCTCCCATTTCACTCAGTGACTGCCACCCATTTCACTCAGTCACTGCATCCCACTTCACTCAGTCACTGCCTCCCACTTCACTCAGTCATTGCCTCCCACTTCACTCAGTCACTCCCTCCCATTTCAGTCAGTCACTCCCTCCCATTTCAGTCAGTCACTCCCTCCCATTTCAGTCAGTCACTCCCTCCCATTTCAGTCAGTCACTCACTCCCATTTCCCTCAGTCACTGCATCCATTTTCCCACATTCACTGCATGTCCTTTCCCTCAGTCACTGCATCACATTTCACTCAGCCACTGCATCACATTTCACTCAGCCACTGCATCACATTTCACTCAGTCAGTGCATCCCATAACCCTGAGTCACTGCAGCCATTTCCCTCAGTCACTGCACCCATTTCCCTCAGTTACTGCACCCCATTTCATACAGTCACTGCATCCCATTTCACTCAGTCACTGCCTCCCATTTCACTCAGTCACTGCCGCCCATTTCACTCAGTCATTGCCTCCCATTTCACTAAGTCACTGCAACCCATTTCCATCAGCCACTGCATACCATTACCTTCAGTCACAGCATCCCATTTCACTCAGTGACTGCATCCCATTTCACTCAGTCAATTCGTCCCATTACACTCAGTCACTGCGTCCCATTACACTCAGTCACTGCGTCCCATTTCCCTCAGTCACTGCGTCCCATTTCCCTCAGTCACTGCGTCCCATTTCCCACAGTCACTGCAACCCATTTCCCACAGTCACTGCATCCCATTTCACTCAAGTCACTGCATCCCATTACCCTCAGTCACAGTATCCCATTTCCATCAGTCACAGCATCCCATTTCACTCAGTGAGTGCATCCCATTTCACTCAGTCACTGCCTCCCACTTCACGCAATCACTGCCTCCCACTTCACACAGTCACTGCCTCCCACTTCACACAGTCACTGCCACCCATTTCACTCAGTCACTGCCACCCACTTCACTCAGTCACTGCGTCTCCTTTTGCCATTAACTGCTTCGCATTTCACTCAGTCACTGCATTACATTACCCTCAGTCACAGCATCCCATTTCACTCAGTCACTGCATCCCATTTCACTCAGTCACTGCATCACATTTCACTCAGTCACTGCATCACATTTCACTCAGTCACTGCATCACATTTCACTCAGTCACTGCCTCCCATTTCACACAGTCACTGCCTCCCACTTCACCCAGTCACTGCCACCCAGTTCACTCAGTCACTGCCACCCATTTCACTCAGTCACTGCATCCCATTACCATCCATCACTGCATCCCATTTCACTCAGTGACTGCATCCCATTTCACTCAGCCACTGCATCACATTTCACTCAGTCACTGCATCCCATTACCATCCATCACTGCATCCCATTTCCCTCAGTGACTGCATCCCATTTCACTCGGTCACTGCCTCCCATTTGACTCAGTCAATGCGTCCCATTTCACTCAGTCACTGCATCCCATTCCCCTCAGTCACTGCGTCCCATTTCACTCAGCCACGGCATCCCATTTCACTCAGTCACTGCCTCCCATTTCACTCCGTCCACTGCATCACATTTCACTCAGCCACTGCATCCCATTTCACTCAGCAACTGCAACCCATTTCCATCAGCCAATGCTTTCCATTTCACTCAGTCACTGCATCCCAACTCACACAGCCACTGCATCCCAATTCACACAGTAACTGCATTCAGTTTCACTTCTTCACTGCATCACATTACACTCAGTCAGTGCGTCCCATTACACACAGTCAGAGCGTCCCATTTCCGTCAGTCCCTACATCCCATTTCCCACAGTCACTGCATCCCATTTCCCTCAGTCACTGCATCCCATTTCACTCAGTCACTGCATCCCGTTTCTCACTGATGCTGCATTCAATTTCCGTCAGGTACTGAATCCCATTTTCTCAGTCACTGCAATCGGTTTCCCTCAGTCAGTGCATCCCATTTCCCACATTGACTGCATCCGATTTCACTCAGTTCATGGCATCCCATTTCACTCAGTCACTGCATCCCATTTCCCTCAGTACGGCATTCCATTTCACTCAGTCACTGCATCCCATTTCACTCAGTCACTGCAACCCATTACACTCAGTCACAGCATCCCGTTTCCACAGGCACTGCATCTGCTTTCCCTCAGTCACTGCATCCCATTTCCATCAGTCACTGCATCCCATTTCACTCAGGCACTGCATCCCATTTCACTCAGGCACTGCAGCCCATTTCACTCAGGCACTGCAGCCCATTTCACTCAGGCACTGCAGCCTATTTCACTCAGGCACTGCAGCCTATTTCACTCAGGCACTGCATCCCATTTAACGGATACAGTAAATCCTATTCAACTGAGACAGTGCATCCATTTCCCTCAGTCACAGCATCCCACATTCACAGTCACTGCATCTCCTTTCCCTGTCACTGCATCAGATTTCCATCAGTCACTGCATTCCATTTCCATCAGTCACTGCATTCCATTTCACTCTCACTCAGTCACTGCCTCTCATGTCACTCAGTCACTGCATCCCATTAACCTCAGTCACTGCATCCCATTTCCTACAGTCATGGCATTTCCTTTCCCTCAGTCACTGCATCCCATTTCCCACAGTCACTGCATCACATTATCCTCAGTCACAGTATCCCATTTCCATCAGTCACAGCATCCCATTTCACTCAGTGAGTGCATCCTATTTCACTCAGTCACTGCCTCCAACTTAACGCAATCACTGCCTCCCACTTCACACAGTCACTGCCTCCCACTTCACACAGTCACTGCCACCCATTTCACTCAGTCACTGCCACCCACTTCACTCAGTCACTGCACCTCCTTTTGCCATTAACTGCATCGCATTTCACTCAGTCACTGCATTACATTACCCTCAGTCACAGCATCCCATTTCACTCAGTGACTGCCTCCCATTTCACTCAGTGACTGCCACCCATTTCACTCAGTCACTGCATCCCACTTCACTCAGTCACTGCCTCCCACTTCACTCAGTCACTGCCTCCCACTTCACTCAGTCACTCCCTCCTATTTCAGTCAGTCACTCCCTCCCATTTCAGTCAGTCACTCCCTCCCATTTCAGTCAGTCACTCCCTCCCATTTCCCTCAGTCACTGCATCCATTTTCCCACATTCACTGCATGTCCTTTCCCTCAGTCACTGCATCACATTTCACTCAGCCACTGCATCACATTTCACTCAGCCACTGCATCACATTTCACTCAGTCAGTGCATCCCATAACCCTGAGTCACTGCAGCCATTTCCCTCAGTCACTGCACCCATTTCCCTCAGTCACTGCACCCCATTTCATTCAGTCACTGCCTCCCATTTCACTCAGTCACTGCCTCCCATTTCACTCAGTCATTGCCTCCCATTTCACTAAGTCACTGCAACCCATTTCCATCAGCCACTGCATACCATTACCTTCAGTCACAGCATCACATTTCACTCAGTGACTGCCTCCCATTTCACTCAGTGACTGCCACCCATTTCACTCAGTCACTGCATCCCACTTCACTCAGTCACTGCCTCCCACTTCACTCAGTCACTCCCTCCCATTTCAGTCAGTCACTCCCTCCCATTTCAGTCAGTCACTCCCTCCCATTTCAGTCAGTCACTCCCTCCCATTTCAGTCAGTCACTCACTCCCATTTCCCTCAGCCACTGCATCACATTTCACTCAGCCACTGCATCACATTTCACTCAGCCACTGCATCACATTTCACTCAGTCAGTGCATCACATTTCACTCAGTCAGTGCATCCCATAACCCTGAGTCACTGCAGCCATTTCCCTCAGTCACTGCACCCATTTCCCTCAGTCACTGCACCCCATTTCATACAGTCACTGCCTCCCATTTCACTCAGTCACTGCCTCCCATAACACTCAGTCACTGCATCGCATTTCACTCAGTCACTGCGTCCCATTTCCCTCAGTCACTGCGTCCCATTTCCCTCAGTCACTGCGTCCCATTTCCCACAGTCACTGCAACCCATTTCCCACAGTCACTGCATCCCATTTCACTCAAGTCACTGCATCCCATTACCCTCAGTCACAGTATCCCATTTCCATCAGTCACAGCATCCCATTTCACTCAGTGAGTGCATCCCATTTCACTCAGTCACTGCCTCCCACTTCACGCAATCACTGCCTCCCACTTCACACAGTCACTGCCTCCCATTTCACACAGTCACTGCCACCCATTTCACTCAGTCACTGCCACCCACTTCACTCAGTCACTGCGTCTCCTTTTGCCATTAACTGCATCGAATTGCACTCAGTCACTGCATTACATTACCCTCAGTCACAGCATCCCATTTCACTCAGTGACTGCCTCCCATTTCACTCAGTCACTGCCTCCCATTTCACACAGTCACTGCCTCCCATTTCACACAGTCACTGCCTCCCACTTCACCCAGTCACTGCCACCCATTTCACTCAGTCACTGCCACCCATTTCACTCAGTCACTGCATCCCATTACCATCCATCACTGCATCCCATTTCACTCAGTGACTGCATCCCATTTCACTCAGCCACTGTATCACATTTCATTCAGTCACTGCATCCCATTACCATCCATCACTGCATCCCATTTCCCTCAGTGACTGCATCCCATTTCACTCGGTCACTGCGTCCCATTTGACTCAGTCAATGCGTCCCATTTGACTCAGTCACTGCATCCCATTCCCCTCAGTCACTGCGTCCCATTTCCCTCAGTCACTGCGTCCCATTTCCCACAGTCACTGCGTCCCATTTCCCACAGTCACTGCAACCCATTTCCCACAGTCACTGCATCCCATTTCACTCAAGTCACTGCATCCCATTACCCTCAGTCACAGTATCCCATTTCCATCAGTCACAGCATCGCATTTCACTCAGTGAGTGCATCCCATTTCACTCAGTCACTGCCTCCCACTTCACGCAATCACTGCCTCACACTTCACACAGTCACTGCCTCCCACTTCACACAGTCACTGCCACCCATTTCACTCAGTCACTGCCACCCACTTCACTCAGTCACTGCGTCTCCTTTTGCCATTAACTGCATCGCATTTCACTCAGTCACTGCATTACATTACCCTCAGTCACAGCATCCCATTTCACTCAGTCACTGCATCCCATTTCACTCAGTCACTGCATCACATTTCACTCAGTCACTGCATCACATTTCACTCAGTCACTGCCTCCCATTTCACACAGTCACTGCCTCCCACTTCACCCAGTCACTGCCACCCAGTTCACTCAGTCACTGCCACCCATTTCACTCAGTCACTGCCACCCATTTCACTCAGTCACTGCATCCCATTACCATCCATCACTGCATCCCATTTCACTCAGTGACTGCCTCCCATTTCACTCAGCCACTGCATCACATTTCACTCAGTCACTGCATCCCATTACCATCCATCACTGCATCCCATTTCCCTCAGTGACTGCATCCCATTTCACTCGGTCACTGCATCCCATTCCCCTCAGTCACTGCGTCCCATTTCACTCAGCCACGGCATCCCATTTCACTCAGTCACGGCCTCCCATTTCACTCCGTCCACTGCATCACATTTCACTCAGCCACTGCATCCCATTTCACTCAGCAACTGCAACCCATTTCCATCAGCCAATGCTTTCCATTTCACTCAGTCACTGCATCTCATTTCACTCAGTCACTGCATCCCAACTCACACAGCCACTGCATCCCAATTCACACAGTAACTGCATTCAGTTTCACTTCTTCACTGCATAACATTACACTCAGTCAGTGCGTCCCATTACACACAGTCAGAGCGTCCCATTTCCGTCAGTCCCTACATCCCATTTCCCACAGTCACTGCATCCCATTTCCCTCAGTCACTGCATCCCATTTCACTCAGTCACTGCATCCCGTTTCTCACTGATGCTGCATTCAATTTCCGTCAGGTACTGAATCCCATTTTCTCAGTCACTGCAATCGGTTTCCCTCAGTCAGTGCATCCCATTTCCCACATTGACTGCATCCGATTTCACTCAGTTCATGGCATCCCATTTCACTCAGTCACTGCATCCCATTTCCCTCAGTTCGGCATTCCATTTCACTCAGTCACTGCATCCCATTTCACTCAGTCACTGCAACCCATTACACTCAGTCACAGCATCCCGTTTCCACAGGCACTGCATCTGCTTTCCCTCAGTCACTCAATCCCATTTCCATCAGTCACTGCATCCCATTTCACTCAGGCACTGCATCCCATTTCACTCAGGCACTGCATCCCATTTCACTCAGGCACTGCAGCCCATTTCACTCAGGCACTGCAGCCCATTTCACTCAGGCACTGCAGCCTATTTCACTCAGGCACTGCAGGCTATTTCACTCAGGCACTGCATCCAATTTCACTCAGGCACTGCATCCCATTTAACGGATACAGTGAATCCTATTCAACTGAGACAGTGCATCCATTTCCCTCAGTCACAGCATCCCACATTCACAGTCACTGCATCTCCTTTCCCTGTCACTGCATCAGATTTCCATCAGTCACTGCATTCCATTTCCATCAGTCACTGCATTCCATTTCACTCTCACTCAGTCACTGCCTCTCATGTCACTCAGTCACTGCATCCCATTACCCTCAGTCACTGCATCCCATTTCCAACACTCATGGCATTTCCTTTCCCTCAGTCACTGCATCCCATTTCCCACAGTCACTGCATTTCCTATCCGTCAGTCACTGCATCCCATTTCACTCAGCCACGGCATCCCCTTTCACTCAGCCACGGCATCCCATTTCACTCAGCCACGGCATCCCCTTTCACTCAGCCACGGCATCCCATTTCACTCAGCCACGGCATCCCATTTCACTCAGCCACGGCATCCCATTTCACTCAGCCACGGCATCCCATTTCACTCAGCCACGGCATCCCATTTCACTCAGCCACGGCATCCCATTTCACTCAGCCACTGCATCCCATTTCACACAGTCACCACATCCCAGTTCAGACAGTCACCGCATGCCATTTCAAACAGTCAGTGCATCTCATTTCACTAATTCAATGCTTCACATTACACTCAGTCAGTGCGTCCATTTTCACTCAGTCAGTGCGTCCCATTACCCTCAGTCACTGCATCTCATTTCCCTCAGTCACTGCATCCCATTAACTTCAGTCGCAGGATCCCATTTCAAACAGACACTGCATCCCAGTTCACAGTCACTGCATCCCAGTTCACATAGCCACTGCATCCCTTTTCACATAGCCACTGCATCCCTTTTCACACAGCCACAGCATCCCATTTCACTCAGTCACTGCAGCTCATTTCACTCAGTCACTTCAGCTCATTTCACTCAGTCATAGCATCCCATTTCACTCAGACGCTGCATCCCATTACACTGAGACACTGCATCCCATTACCATCAGTCACTGCATCCCATTACCCTCAGTCACTGCATCCCATTACCCTCAGTCACTGCATCCCATTACCCTCAGTCACTGCATCCCATTACCCTCAGTCACTGCATCCCATTTATCTCAGTCACTGCATCCCATTTCCCTCAGTCACTGCATCCCATTTCCCTCAGTCACTGCATCCCATTTCGCTCAGTCACTGCATCCCAGTTCACTCAGTCACTACATCTCCTTTCCATCAGCCACTGCATCCCATTTCCCACAGTCACTGCATCCCATTTCCCTCAGTCACTGCATCCCATATCCATCGGTCACTGCCCCCATTTCCTTCAATCACTGCATCCCATTCCACTCAGTCACTGCATCCCATCTCACTCAGTCACTGCATCTCCTTTGCCTCAGTCAGTGCATCTCCTTTCTCGCAGTCACTGCATCTCCTTTCCTGCAGTCACTGAATCCCATTTCCCACAGTCAGTGAATCTCCTTTCCCTCAGTCACTGCATCCCATTTCACTCAGTCACTGTATCCCATTTCCCTCAGTCACTACAACCCATTTCCCGCAGTCACCGCAAACTATTTCACTCAGACACTGCATCCCATTTCCACAAGCCACTGCATCCCATTACCCTCAGTCACTGCATCCCAGTTCATACAGTCACTGCATCCCATTTCACTGAGTCACTGCATCCCATTTCACTCAGTCACTGCATCCCATTACCCTCAGTCACTGCATCCCATTACCCTCAGTCACTGCATCCCATTACCCTCAGTCACTGCATCCCATTACCCTCAGTCACTGCATCCAATTTCACTGAGTCACTGCATCCCGTTTCGCTGAGTCACTGAATCGCATTTGTTGTTCTCACTTGAATGCACTGGTCAGGAATCTCCTCCAATGGCTTGTCATGTATTTCCAATGCAAAATTTTACCAAGTTTTGATTTTCAATTGTGATTACATGTGTTTCCTCTATTCTATAAGATGCTGCAGTAAAGTCAAATTTGACAAATCATAATTCAACCACCATTACCTACAGAGTTAATTTCATCAAACAGATCCAATTAGAATTGTCACATTCCCAAATCCTGATTCATGTTTTTCTAATTATGGGCCACGTGGTTCAGCAAAAAGACACTTAGAGACAGAGAGATGTACGGTCGGGAAACAGATCCTTTGGCACAATTTGTCTATGTTGACCAGATATCCTAAATTAATTTAGTCCCAATTGCCAACATTTGGCCCATATTCCTCTCAACCCATCCTATTCATATACCCATCCACATGCCTTTTAAACGTACAAGCCTCCACCACTTCCTCTGGCAGCTCATTCCATACATGCACCACTATGAAAAAAATCCGGTCCATTTTAAATCTTCCCTCTCTCATTTTTAACCTATTCCCTCCAGTTTTGGATTCCAGCAACCCGGGGAAAAGACCTTGGCTGTTCGCTCTATCCACGTCCCTCGTAATTGTATAAACTTCGATATGGTCAGCCCTGAACTCCAAAGTTCCAAGAAATAGCTGCCTGTTCAAGCCCACGGTATACCTCCAACCTCCGATGCTGGTAACATCCTTGTAGATCTTCTCTGAACCCTTTCAAGTTAACAACATACAACAATACAGCGCACAACAGGCCATCCGGCCCTCAATGTTGCGCCGACATCCTTCCTCTCGCATCCTGGGCCTCTTCCAGTGTCACAACCAAACCACCCAGAAACTGGAGGAGCAGCACCTCATATTCCGCCTCGGGACCTTCCAACTCAATAGCCTCAATATGGACTTGGCCACCCTCAAAATCTCCCCACCCTCCAGCCTCATCCCAAGACTAGTTCCTCCCCTCATCCCCGCCTCCATGACCTGTCCGCCTTCTCTCCCACCTATCCACTCTTCCCACCTCACTGACCAACTCCCACCACTGCTTGGAATTATTCTTCTTTTCACACTTCATCAGCTCGACGTTATTTCTAGAATCTATTTTCCAATTTTGGAAAAAGTGAGATAAAGAGAAGTAAAAGAAGTTACATTCTTACCACTCGTGAAATCTCTGAATATTATTCTGTTGAAAGGCCGCCAAGGAACGATGCAATTCTTTTGTCACAAGCGCTGTGAGGGAGACATCTTTTTCGGTTCCACTAACTCCACCCTAAGGAAGACAAACCCACGTAACATATCTAGTGACTTAAAGCATACTCTATTGTTGCCCAAGGTGGAGAGCTGGATGAACACAGCAGGCCAAGCAGCATCAGAGGAGCAAGAAAGCTGATGTTTCGGGACGAGACCCTACTTCAGAAAATTGGCGCTGGAGAATCTGAGATAACAAGGTGTAGAGCTGGATGATACTGCTTGACCTGCTGTGTTCATCCAGCTTTACACCTTCTTATCTCAGATTCTCCAGCATCTGCAGTTCCTCCTACCTCTATTGTTGCCCTTTCACTTTACTGAACTAATATGAGCCAGTAATTTGGTTTAGGCTCGTGTAATCTTACAGTTTTTGGCCTGTACAAAATCCTGAATTAATTTTGATCCACTGACAGGAGGAGAGATGAATTTTATAGAAATTTTTGTTTTCGACCAATTTGCAGAGGGCATCGTGGGCGATTGAAGGACAGTGTTATTATCCTCCAGGTCTGCGGACTGCATCGTTACCAACTTGCCCATTTGCATATACATACAATATTCATTATGTACCAATGAAACATAATAAACCAATACTGCGTACTAAAAACAACACTCACATATCAATGGAAATTTAAATATTTATCATAGAGTTTGAAGGATTGAATTCAATGATACAAAGCAAAAACCAGTGAAGATGAGTGCAGTTGGTCAGCACTTTTGCCACTAACTGGAGGTTGGCAGTTTGAGGCCACCCAGGAACAAGCAAGCTCTGTCTAACTCCAAGGGCAGCACGGTGGCTCAGTGGTTAGCACTGCTGACTCACAGTGCCAGGGACCAAGGCTCGATCCCACCGTTGGGCGATTTTCTGTGCGGAGCTTGTACATTCTGCCCATGCCTGCATGGGTTCCTGCTGGGTGCTCTGGTTTCCTCCCACAGTCCAAAGATGTGCAGGCTTGGTGTCTTGGCAATGCCAAACTTGCCAATTGTGTTTAGGGATGTGTAGATTAGGTGTGTTAGTCATGGGAAATGTAGGGTTACTGAGGAAAGGGTCGGGGGATGAGTCAGGGTGAGACGCTCTTTGGAGGGTGACCGTGGACTTCTTGGGTCAAAAGGGGCTTGTTTCCACACCGAAGGGATTCTATGAGATGGAACTATCTTTTGAAGTGGACATTCATGGGTATGCTGTAACAGAGACCTTGAAATACTGCACAACAAATATTTGGAACTAGACTGTCAATTCAGACATAGCATCAAAAAGGTCATGGAAGTTGTCACCGATATAAAGCAGGATTGATGAAAATCCAGCAGGAAATGGTGTCAAAAGGCACAGTATCTCTTATTCATCTCCAGTTATTTTGTCCAAGGCACTGGATGCTGGCAGGATTGGAACATTTAAGAAATGCTTCACAAATCACATATAAGGACCTGCACATCTTTGAACAATGGGAAAAACTGCAGCACCTGGCAGAAGCCCCTCGCAGACGCGGGGAGGACGTGTCAATTCCACACAGATAGTTACCCAAGACTGGAATCTCAATTGGCTCCCCAGTGCATGAGCAGCTCGAACCACTGAGCAACTACCTTGCCCAGAAGGGGTTTTATAAGCGCATACATTATTTCCATTAAGACAGATCCAATCCTCTATGTCCAATCAAAATAACATATTGGAGATATCATGACAACAATCATAAATGATTTTGAACAAGTAAATCAAAAAAATTGAAATAGTTTCCAAGCCTAAATACCAGATATGGTGCAGTTAAGATGAATAGTGCAACAACAAAAAGGCCATATTTTATGTGACCATCGGTAACACTTGAAAATTTGCAACAATTTGTCGCCAGTAGTGCTCTGAAGTGGCTTGATGATGCACTCCTTCATACACTGGAATGAAACTCCAAAGATCACAAATTCTCCTTCAATACCGTGTTGTAACAGTGACTGCACCAACCTGTGTTTATGGGCCTGACTGGAAGCCCACACAACATGCATAAACAAAAAAAAATCTAAGGTGATAGGAGAAATAAATGTATGTATGCAATGTCTTTGAAAAGCAATCATTTCTAGCGTCTGCAAGCCCATAAGGAATCTCGTTTCACAGATTATATTCATTTGCACTGCAGGTCATGCCAGTCAGAATCAGTTTTCGTTTCATGACAGATAACTAAAATGTCCATTACAATGAACTTTGGTTGACCAGAAGATTTTAAGTAAGGACGATGTCTTGTGTGAGCTGATGGCATTACGGGATGGAGAAGGTACACGCACTGCTGGCATCTTGACACCATTGAATGAGCAAGCGTGGACGCAAAGGTTGTAACAGGTAACAATTGGACAGGCAATATCTTTTGAGCTCCTTCCGAGCAGGCCTGGAATACTCTAAAGCTGTGCTAGACCCTCACTTCCTCCACCTTACGTACGCTGCCTTTTCTTTTTGACAAGAAGCACCTCTGTACCCGTCATCCAAGGCTCCTTAATCTTACTCCTTCTTACCTGTCTCAGAGGAACAAATTTATACATCACTCGCAACAACTGCTCCTTGAACAGCCTCCACATGTCTGCTGCGCCCTTTCTGTGGAACAATTGCTCCCAATCTGGACTTCCCAACTCCTGTCTGATAGCATCATAGTTTCCTTGACCCCAGTGAAATATCTTCCCCTGGTAACTGCTCCTTTCCCTTTCCATGGCTATGGTAAATGTGAGGCTCTTGCGGTCACTGTCGCCAAAGTGTTCTCCCACCACGAGATCTGACACCTGTCCTGGCTCATTGCCGAGCACCAAATCCAAAATGGCCTCCCCCCTCGGCCTGTCCACATACTGAGTCAGGAAACCCTCCTGAACACACCTGACAAAAACGGCTCCATCCAAACCATCTGCACTCAAGAGGTTTCAATCTATATTGGGAAAGTTGAAGTCACCCATAACAACAACCCTGATACGTTTGCACTTTTCAACAATCTGCCGGCCAATGAGTTCTTCCATCTCCCAAATGCTATTTGGGGTCTGTAGAAAACCCCCAGTGAAGTGACTGCTGCCTTGCTGTTCCGAACTTCCACCCACACTGACTCAGTCGACAAACCTTCCTTGGCAACCTCAGCCCATACCACCGCAGTAGACGAATCCTCAAAGGTTCTTTCAGCCGCCGTTATACTGTCCTTGACCAACAAAGCCACACCCCCCCCTCTTTTACCACCTTCCCAGACCTTAATGAAAGATCTAAACCCGAGAACCTGCAACATCCATTCCTGACCCTGCTCTATCCGTGCCTCCGAAATGGCCACAACATCGAAGTCCCAGGTACCTATCCAAGCTGCAAGCTCACCGAGATTATTCCGGATACTCCCGGCATTAAAGTCGTCACACTTCAATCCAGCTTGCTGTCTGCCAGCACATTCCTGTGACAGTGAGGTCCTGACCATGTCCTCCCTACGCTCATCCTCCTGTGTACTAGGACTACACCTCAGTTTCCCATCCCCCTTCTGAGTTAGTTTAAATCCACCCGAATGGCACTCGCGAATTTTCCACCCAGGATATTCGTGCCCCTCTCATTCAAGTGGAGACCGTCCTGTTTGTACAGGTCCCACCTTCCCCAGAATGAGCCCCAATTGTCCATGTACCTGAAGCCCTCCCACCTGCACCATCCCTGCAGCCACGTCTTCAGCTGAAATCTCTCCCTGTTCTTTGCCTTGCTATCACGTGGTACGGGTGACAAACCAGAGATGACCACTCTGTTTGTTCTAGCTCTCGGCTTCCACCCTAGCTCCCTCAAATCCTGCCTGGCATCCCTGTCCCTCTTTCTAGATATGCCGTTGGTGCCTATCTGGACCACGACTTGGGGCTGGTCAACCTCTCCCCTCAGGACCCTAAACACACGATCCGAGACATCACAGACCCTGGCACCTGTTAGGCAACACACCAATCGTGAGTCTCTTTCGTTCCCGGCAAATCTTCTATCAGTCCCACTAACTATTGAGTCCCCAATGACTATCACTCTCTTCCTATCCCCGCTTCCCTTCTGTGCAAGAGGGACAGACTCTGTGCCAGAGACCTGCACCCTACTGCATACCCCTGCTAACTCGTCCCCCGGAACAGTATCCAAAATGGTATAGTTGTTTTTCAGGGGAGCTACCGCAGGGGATTTCAGGGGAACGACCACAGGGGAAGGTTAGTCAAGCTACACCGGGTAAACGTGCATTTTTGGCTGAAGAAACATGTGTTTCAATGTGAGCTAATGGAAGAAGCCATGGAGTCAAAGCTAAACATTTCGACAATAAGACAACCATTCTTAAAAGCAGCATACAGCGTGAAAAAGAAACAAGCTAAAAATGTTAACTGCATTAATTAATACTAACCAGAAACGGACTTTGTAGTAAATGGTTTGACTATTTTCTGTATCTGGAACATCCCTTTTCCTTCTCCAATGAAGATCGTACCAACCTATGGTCCCAAACTGTGAGTCAAACGGATGGGACACATAATCTTTAAATTCCTCATCAAAACAGTCTCATCGTATGGTTCTGTGCAATAAAAGAGAAAGAATAAACATGTTTCCCACAAATTTGCTGATGTTTATGAACAGAATGCTCAAATTCAAAAAGTTTGGGCTGGCATGTCTGCTTCCTCCAGCCTGTTTAAACTGTTACATTCAATGTGAAATTTGTGATAAGTTTTAGCACACAGGTCTATTTGATCTGTGCCACCAGCTTCTATTAGTCACACATGCTTTCCCCCTCTTCCTGTAATACATTCCTTGAAGTGTTCAATGAGATTTTGATTTTAAATCTTATCGTCATATTCTTTTGATTCTCAAGCATCAATGAATCTGATGTTGCCGCCATTCCATGCAGTGCACAGCACGTCAAACAGGAGTCTTACTCTTGCCATGAGCACTGAGGTAGTATGGGGTCACAACTGTCTCATAGTTCAGAATGAAATTCTACATATAGGGCTATGAAGAGTCATGCAGTTAATTTTATTTGACGTGCTATTTCTTTTCTTCACAAATATGCTGGATTTAAAGTGATCTTCACCCTCATTTAAAATGAATTCAATATCCAACCATTTGTAAAACTAGCATATCCAAATTTTAATTTGAGTTCAGTGTGACACAAATATATGACTTTTTTAAAAATTATATTCGAGTCAACATTAACATTTCATTCCCTGACAGCGGGTAAACTTACTTTTAAACTACAATTTTCCTTCGGTATTAATGGAGAGGTGAGCCTTTTTGCAAGCACCGAAAGGCTGCACCAGTTTATGCTAAAACTTACGGAACTGTAAGTTTCACAAATATGTTCCTATTAAACACTAATTCCTATTGAAGCAGTATGAGCTAAATTCATTCAACTGGGCAGCCAAAACGGTCAAGACTTTAAAAGCAAGCAACTATTTTGAAGTCACTCTTCGAACTAAATTCCATCTTGGTGTGTGAGAGTCCATAGGTTCCTCACTCTCAACGAACCATTCAACTGTCATGCAATTACTGAAACACACAGACAAAAAACATCAATGTTAACAGTCACTAAGATTTTGAGAGTGATTTGGAATTCGTACTCAATACCCCCTGGGGAAAATCTGTTCCAATCTGGATAGTACTCACTTATCACCATCCCACCTACCTTCCCCAGCACCTCCTCCCCCTCCACACTATTTGTTTCTGAGCTCCCTTCCACCCTCCATTTCTCAGGAAGGGTCCTGACCCAAAACCTCAACTTTCTTGAGCCTCTGATGCTGCCTGCCCTGCTGTGTTCCTCCAGCTCCACAATGTGTTATCTCAGACACCAACATTGGCAGTTCTTACTATCTGGATAACTCATTCTCACCTTGTCACAAGTGATTTATACTCATTATCTTTTCAGATGACGCATGTACATGTATATACATAAATATACATATTGCACATTTATGCCTGAACCACTAACCGAGAGGATATTTTAAAAGAGTCTCTTCATACCTGCATGAAAGAGAAATCATCAGGGTCATAACTTTCATTTTAGGAATAACTCGAACATTCAAAGTACTCACAGTCAGTGTCCCATTTCCTTGACCAGTCAATTTGATGTGAATCTTTCTTCCAAGTGGAAACTATAACAGCAATTATACTTGACAGTCAAACACTTCATTGCATCACCAATATTTCCTTGTCTGTTTGAAGCATAAGATAATGAAATAATCATGGACAGATTGGCCAACAGTGTAATTTAATGTGTGTTATGGCAACTGAAAATCACAACCATTGAAGTGATCTTTAAAAAGCTGTTGTCATACAACAGAGCACTTTTTGAGATGCAGTGATGAACATACTTCCTGAGATGCAAATAATATATGCCAAATTAATTCCAAAGAATACCTTTACAATTAAAAAGAAGCTAAAAATCTCTTTACATTGCGAAGCTTGTCAGATTGCTATTAGTCAATGGAAATCGTTCAGAACAATTATTTATTCCCAGATGAAAAGGAAGTGTATACATTTCATGACAACAAAATGTGAGGCTGGATGAACACAGTAGCCCAAGCAGCATCTCAGGAGCACTTTTGTCCTCCTGAGATGCTACTTGGCCTGCTGTGTTCATCCAGCCTCACATTTTGTTGTCTTGGATTCTCCAGCATCTGCAGTTCCCATTATCTCGTATACATTTCATTTTCACATCTTATCCAAGAGAGAAAAAAAAAACACCTTCATGAATGCATTGTCAAACAAGAAGACTCACAAAAAAAGTCATTTGGCCCATTGAATATTCCTCCATCATTCGGTGAGATCATGGTTGATCTCATTACATTTATCATGACACAGCATTTCCACCAAACCCTCCTTATAGCTAATACATTCCGATCCAAGTAACATCCTGGTAAATCTCTGTTGCTGTGCCATGCCTTGTCTTTCGACATATTTTTTCAGTCATCTATAAATTTAGCCACAGCACATGCACCTCTTTCCTCCAAGTCATTAATAAACAAGCACAAGAGCTGTGGTTCCTTCAGCGCGACCTCATTTCTTACTGACAAGCCAACCCTGGCATCTCTGTCCATTTGTATCGGAGATAATGGGAACTGCAGATGCTTCAGAATCCAAGATATCAAAGTGTGGATCTGGATGAACACAGCAGGATGAACACACAGAAGTAGAAGGGTCTCGGCACAAAACGTCAGCTTTTACGCTCCTGAGATGCTGCTTGGTCTGCTGTGCTCATCCAGCTCCACACTTTGTTATCTCTGTCCATTTGCCTGTTCTTTCGATCGGACATGAATCATTGGGTATTTCGTTCCCAACACTTATCCCCTAACAAACACCTCTCTGTGATACCCAGAGTGATGTATCTGTCAATTTCAATCTGCACCACAAACTCATTCACTTTGTTTCATACACTCCCTGCAATTCAATACAAGATCTTCAGTCTGGCATTTACAGCCACCCTTCTTATCTGCTGCAGCTGAAGTGAGACTCCTGACCATTTCCATACTTTTTGTCCTATTACTTGCTCTGGAAACTTTGCTGAGCACTTACCAGCTTCTAACTTTTTCCACAATTTTCCATGCAACTGAGCTCACCCACTCCACACTTTTTATTTTAACGCCCTAGCCCCAGACCTAGCTCTGTATTTTGCCAGGATACTTGTCCCAATATGATTCTCGTCGAGCCTATAACACCACAACAACTCCCTCCTTCCCCCTACCGATGCCAATGTCCCATGAATTCAAACACATTTCTGCCATGCCACCATTTGAACAATGTACATCTATAATTATGTTCACACCGGGCCAAATTGCTCAGATAATAATGCAGAGATTATTACCATTCTGGTTCTGCTTTCTCACCTCAGCACTTCGGTGTTCATAATCCCTCAGCAGAAGCTCTTTCCTCTTTCTTCCATATCAATGGTACCTGTGTGGACCACGATAGCTGGATTTCTACTCCTCCCACTTCAAGTTCCTTTGTAGCCGAGATGGAATATCCTGAACCTGGGCACCAGGCAGGCAACACTACTTTTGAGACTCTCGATCCTGGTCACAACGAACAGTGTTCATTCCCCTAACTATACTACCTCTGATTATAACTACATTTCACTTTTGATCCCCTCCTGAATGTCCCCCCTGTACCACAGTGCTATCGTCAGTTTACTCATCTTCCCTATACCCTGCACTCTCATCCACACAGGAAGAAAGAATCTCAAACCTGTTAGATAAGATCAAAGGCCAAGGTTCCTTCTGCACTACATCCTGGATCCTTCCACCTGCCCTGTTCTTTGTCATTGGCCACTGACCGAGTTTCAGCTAGTTAATCTAAGGTGTGTGACTGCCTCCTGAAGCACAGCATTCCCTGGTAACTCTGCCCCACATGATTTGTTGATTGGTCAAAACTGAGATTCCAGTTCATCAACCGTAAGCTGGAGTCTGGGGTCTGACCACTCGCCCGTCATGTAGGTACAAATCATCATCTGGCCTGGCATCTCCATTTCAATTACTTCGATCTTAATTTGATTTGAAAACATTCTGGTCTTTTAGTTTGCAGCCTGTAAATATTTCTCCGATTTACTTTCAATCTGAAAGCTACCGATAATAGATTCTTAAACCAGTAGCGATCACCAACCAATGAACCTGGTTCACCCTCTCGGTCCCTGATTCTGGCTTCCATTCACCCTGTCTCAAAAAAAATGCTTATGAACTATCAGGCAAAAAAAGCAAGCAAATGGCACCTCTTACCCTCTGCACTGACTTACCGCATTGCCACCAAGTTCTCCAAAATATATATTCACTTGGTGCATTTCACTCGAGATGTGATCTCTTCTTCCAGAACGTGCAAAGCATACTGATCCATAGCAATACACTACCTTCAAAACCTCAGCTCTCAGCTTATTACTTTTGAGTACATTCTCAATGCTTTCTCCAAGTCCAAACACAACACATTTACTGGTTTTCCTCTATTAATTCTCCTCCCAAAACTTCCTCCAAAAACCCAAACAAATTAGCCAGACATAATTTCTCTTTGATCAGGCTGTGGTGATTCTGTTTGATTAGATTATGATTTTCCAAATGTCCTGCTATTATTTTCTTCATAGTTGATTGCCACATATTTCCAACAATAGATGTGAGGCTGGTTCGGTTGTAGTTATCTTCTTTTTGCCTCTCTCCTTTTTAAATAGGGACGTCACATCGGCAGTTTTCCAGCCCTCAGATGCTTCTCTGGAATCTGAACCTTTTTGGGAAATTACAATCAATGCATACACCGACTCTGAAGCTCATTGTTTAGAATCTTCGAAAGTAAACCATCACGGCAAAGAGTCTAATCTGCTTTCACTCCATCAGATTGTCTACTGCTACTTCTCTGATGGTAGTGATGGTGTGGTAGTGATGTGTTTAATTCCTCCCTGTATTCTTTAGTAATAAGGGGATCCTTGAAGTATCTTCCACTGTAAAGACTACCCTTTTCTCATTATCACTGATAATGGGAACTGCAGATGCTGGAGAATCCAAGAGAACAAAGTGTGAAGCTGGATGAACACAGCAGGCCAAGCAGCATCTCAGGAGCACAAAAGCTGACGTTTCAGGCCTAGACCCTTTTCTCATTATCATTGTTTCTTGATTTAAAAATTAACCTGGCCGTTACAGCCTAGCATATGATTAATGGCATTACCTCGAAAATCATCTTGGTTAAAGTGTTCATTAAATTGCTGCAACCTGATAGAAGTAATTCTTCCCTGAATTAATGGGCAACCAATTTGAAAATGTGGCCTCTGGTCGTAAAATCTTTCACAAATGGGAGTAATCTCTACGGATATACACTATCAAGCCTCTTCAGAATTTTACATGTTGAAAAAATAAGATTTTTTCAATCTTTTCAAGCCAATGAACGTAGTCCCAGCCTGCCAACTTTCCTAAGCATAGCAATCCCCTCCGCCATTTCCGAAATCAACCCAGTCAACATGAGGTGTACGGCCTCCGCAGCACTCGCTCTGTGGCCGTACATGACTTGTAAGTTACCATCCTGCTGCTACGACTCTACTTCTATTTACGATGCAGTCCTCTGTCCATCCTAACATACTACCCTTGAACACATGGGCTCTTTTCTTTTGAGACACCTTATGAGCTGTACCTTATCAAATGCTTTGTTGAAATCTCAATGTACTACATCAAATGGTGGTCCTTCGTCAGTAATGTTTGTTTCCTTCTCAAAGCACTGTAGCAAGTTTGTCAAGTATTATTTCCCCTTTGTGAAAGGATGTTAACTCTGTAGGATGTTATAGCACACTCAGTACCCTGTTATTTCATCTTTCATTGCCGGCATGAACATCTACCCAGGTTGACCTAAATTGGCAATACTGGCTTGCTATTTTGTCGAAGTATCTTTGTAATAATGGTGTTATGTTCACAATCTTTCAAACCTCTGAGAATTTTCCACAATCTAAGGATTCTTGGAACATTATCATCAGTGCCTCCATTGTATCTGTAGCTGCATTGTTCAAGATGAGAGGATACAACTCATCACACCCCTTGGATATTTTCTCTACTGATTGGAGTCATGTTTGGAATTCTGTGCAGTGACATTCACTTTTCACAGTTTGCTAAGTACTACCAGGAACAGAAATTGTGATCCAGCTGCAACTAAACTAAAGCTTTCAGCACACAAGGAAGTGTTTCAATTCATTATGAACCTAATAACTCCTGAAAAGGGCAATACAATTTGCCTCAGTCCATAAATGTTCTTCCTCCAACATCCTGAGATGCATCATCTGTATTTCTTCAAATTTACCACAGAATCTGTTTCAATCACCCTTTCAGCAATACGCATGACAACAATTCGGCATTTTCAGTCCCCCTGTAGCCTCCGTTGCACATGTGCATTGTTAGATGATTATTTATTTGCGTGCCTGCTTTTTTGCTCGAATGGATAAAGGTAAATTTCTGTTCTTTTGTCATCAGAGCTATTGCCTCCTCACTCTCATTTTCCTTGTTTTAGCCTGTGCTGGAATATTTAATTTGTTGACATATCTGAAATATGTGGTTGAATGGATTGGGTTTTGTAACATTGCATTCCCCATAGACCACCTACCCATCCTCTTGCTTGTTCTAACAGTTATTATCTCGCAGAGTGGAAAATGCAGTTTGAAAGCAATGGAACGTTATCGATGAAGAAGTTGATGCATAAATTGCTGCGATCTTCCAAACTACAAACTCACCTTCAATTCTTTCTCGGTCAGAGCATTATGCCAGCGCAAATGAATCGTGTTCTCAATGGGACTTCCAAAACCATGGAATTGAATTTGCATGTTGATTTCTTCTTCCCTCTTCAGAAATGCAAACTAGTATCGTGATGAAGCTTCCAAGGCGATGATTGTGTCCTTCAATGAACGGAAAAGTGACTCTTAGATTCATGGAAATATTTCACTACTTCTATAGACATGAAAGGCAAACATTCTCCCTGCATATGACCCAGTCTCATTTTATCGTATCTTTCTGATTTTACATGCCACGGGATAATCATTGCAGTGTAACAGAAATGTTGATCATGGAAATTTATCACTGTTTTCATAAATAATGGCAAATTTTCAACACCTTGCAATTGTATGAAGGCTCAGTCTCATCACACCTCGCCTGCTGCACAAAGACATTCTTACACTGCTTTGAATGTTGGGGCTGAAACAAAACACAATCATGACACAAATGCATCAACGCACTACTTTCAATGGGATCTGATATCCTTGCCAGGCACTGGAGGGGTTGCGGAGACTGGTGAGTGGATAAAGTCGTTCCTCTGTTCAAGCAGGAAAACAGGGACTTTCCAGGAAACTACAGACTGGTGAGTGTCTCATGTCTCAAAAGTATGGTCTAATAAGGGACAGCCAGCATGGCATTATGTGGGGCAGGTTATGTCTTACCAAATCAGTTGAAGTTTTCAAGGAGGTGACAAGGGTGATCAATTAGGGGAGAACAGTTGATAACATATACATGGATTTTACGAAGGTTTTCAACAAGGTCCCTCATGGTATGCTCATCCAGAAGATTAAGATCCATGAGATCCATGGTGACTTGGCCTGCCCATATAAGGCAGACGGTAGCGGTGGAAGGCTAACAAAGATAACACAATATAGGGCTGGGGGAACACAGCAGGCCAGGCAGCATCAACAATGTCAGCTTTCCTGTTCCTCTGATGCTGCCTGACCTGCTGCGTTCCAAGTTTTATGCTCACCTATGACAGTTGGTTAACTCTGATTCCAGCATCTCCAGTTCTTGCCGTCTCAGTGGTGGAAAGCTGTTTTTCTGGCTGCAGCTCAGTGACGAGTGGTGTTCCGCATCGATGTGACTTCTGCTGTTTGTGATATATGTAAATGACTTGGTTGCAAATGTAGATGGGGGATTACTAAGTTTGCAGATGATATAAGGACCAGTGGACTTGTGGACAGCATGGAAGGTTGTCAAAGGACACAGCAAGATACGGACCAATTGCAAACACGAGCGGAGAAATGGCCGATGGAATTTAATCTGGGCAGGCATGAGGTGTTGCATTTTAGGAGACCAAGTGTTAAGGAAAGGGATACACAGTTAATGGCAGGACCCCAAACAGCAGTGATGTCCAGAGGGATCTTGGGGTCCTAGGCCATAACTCCCTGACAGTAGCCACACAAGTAGATAGGGTGGTCAAGAAGGCATATCGCATGCTTGCCTTTATTCATAGGGGAACTCAGTGCAAGAGTCAGGATGTCACATTGCAGCTTTACAAGACTTTGATGAGACCACACAGAGTATTGCATTCAATTCTGGCCGCCACATTACACTCAGGATGTGCAGGCTTTGGACAGGGTGCAGAAGAGATTTACCAGCATGCTGACTCGAATAGAGGGTATGAATCAGAGGGAGAAGCTGGAAAATCTCTTCGTTTTCTCTGGAGCAGTAGAAGCTGAGGGCAGGCTTGATAGAAGTCTATAAAATTAGGAGATACATAAACACAGCTAACGGTCAGAAAATTTCTCCCCCGGAGGTGAAGTGTCCACTATTAGCGGGCATGCATTCAAGCTGACGGGGGGGGGGGGGGGGGGGGTGGCGGGGGTGGGCGGGAGTTCAAAAGAGATGTGAGGGGCGAATATTTCATACTGAGCGTGTTAAAAGTGTGGAATACATTGCCTGGGGTGGTAGTGGATGCAGATACGATGAAAGCATTTAAAAGGGACTTTTAGTTAAGTGCACAAATATGCAAGGAATGGAGGACTATTGTTCAAGGACAGGCAGAAGGGATTATTTCATGTGTTGTCATGTTTGGCCCAACATGGTGGGCCAAAGGGCACATTCCTGTTGCTGTCGTGTTCCAAGTTTTATGCTCACCTATGTCATGATTGCAACAAGTAGGATTGGGAAGAATTTTTGAGAAGCGTTTGTGAACATTATTTCATGTAAGGACAAACGGGATAAGGATGAGGTGACACAGCACAATCAGATCTTGGAGCCCATGATGAATCATAGGGACCTCACAAGCACCAATGATCAGAGGGATCTCAGGATCTTGATGTGCATGCCTGTAGATCCCCCAATGTAATGGACCAGATCGTTGAAGTGGTTTGGAAGGCAGATTGGATACTTGTCTTAATGAGACTTAATATTAAGTGGTAGAGTTTCAGAATAGGCAGGGTATGTACAACACTGTTGGGCCGAACCAAAATTAAGTCAATGATGAGAAAATACAGTGAGACTTGGACAACGATCAGGGTTGGCCTGATAAAGGATAAGTTACATTTGCACCATACAAGTGCTAAGCAGCAATCAGCTCCAACAAGAGAGAATATGACCATATCAAAAAAATTCCATGTCCTTACCCTCACATCATCGTTACATTTATTTTTTTCAAATGTGCAAGTGCAATCCAAGCCATGCAAGGCTACGGGCCAGGTGTTGGAAATGAGGTCAGAACAATTCAGTGCTTGTCCTTGACTGTTAGAATCTGTCAGCTGAAGAATGTATTTCTCCTGTATTGTAGACTACTGAGGTGCTTGGCTATCCACTAAACCAAGGTTAACACTGATCTAAAACTAAACTGGGTCAGTTATATAATCAGCAGTAGCCAGGTCCATCGTGCAAACCACCCTGCTGTGGGACAGAGTAAGGCAAATCCATGTGAGCGAGTGTGGTTGGAGACTCATTCGTTGGGGGCATAGATTCTGTCGCCACATGTGAGACACCAGGGCTGCGTGTTGCTTCCCTGGTGCAAGGTCAAGGACATCTCTGAGTGGTTGCAACAAATTCTTAAAGGGGAGGGTGAGCAGCCAGAGGCCACGGTGCACGTTGGTACCAATGACATAGGCAGAAAGAGAGATGACATCCTGCAGACTATGTGCTAGGAGTTAGCAAAGAGGCTGAAAGGCAGGACCGAGAGGGTAATAATTTATGGGTTGCCATGAGTGCCACATCTTAGTGAGCTAAGTCATAGAAAGATAGGTGAGACGAATGCATGGTTAAGGAGCTGGCACAGGGGGCAGGGTTTCCGGTTCATGGATAATTGGGACCATTTCTGAGCAAGGAGTGACCTGTCTAAGAGGGATGGGAGGCAAGACGCGGTGAGCGGGACAGGACAGAGGAGACAAGTCGTTGTGAGCGGGTTACGACGGAGGGAACATGTGCCTGTGAGCAGGTCAGGAAGGAGGGGCAAGTCGCTGTGAGCAGGTCAGGGCTGCGGGGGCAAGTCGCAGTGAGCGGGTCAGGGCTGCGGGGGCCAGCCGCTGTGAGAGCGACAGGAATGCGGGGGCCAATCCCTGTGAGCGGGTGAGGGCTGCAGGGACAAGTCGCTGTCAGCAGGACAGGGCTGCGGGGGGCAAGTCGCTGTGAGCGGGTCAGGGCTGCGGGGGCCAGCCGCTGTGAGCGGGTCTGGGCTGCGGGGGCCAGTACCTGTTCGCGGGTCAGGGCTGCGGGGGCCAGTCCCTGTGAGCGCGAAAGGACTGCAGGGGGCAAATTGCTGTGAGCGGAACAGGGCTGCGGGGGACAGTCCCCGTGCGGGGGTCAGGGCTGCGGGGGACAGTCCCTGTGAGCGGGTCAGGGCTGCGGGGGACAGTCCCTGTGAGCGGGTCAGGGCTGCGGGGGACAGTCCCTGTGAGCGGGTCAGGGCTGCGGGGGCCAGTCCCTGTGAGCTGGTCAGGGCTGCGGGGGCCAGTCCCTGTGAGCGGATCAGGGCTGTGGGGGACAGTCGCTATGAGCGGGTCAGAGCTGCGGGGGCCAGTCCCTGTGAGCGGGTCAGAGCTGCGGGGGCCAGTCCCTGTGAGCGGGTCAGGGCTGCGGGGGCCAGTCCCTGTGAGCTGGTCAGGGCTGCGGGGGCCAGTCCCTGTGAGCGGATCAGGGCTGCGGGGGACAGTCCCTGTGAGCGGATCAGGGCTGCGGGGGACAGTCGCTATGAGCGGATCAGGGCTGCGGGGGACAGTCCCTGTGAGCGGATCAGGGCTGCGGGGGACAGTCGCTATGAGCAGGTCAGAGCTGCGGGGGCCAGTCCCTGTGAGCGCGAAAGGACTGCAGGGGGCAAATCGCTGTGAGCGGGACAGGGCTGCAGGGGGCCAGTCCCTATGAGCGGGTCAGGGCTGCGGGGGCAAGTCCCTGTCAGCGGGACAGGGCTGCGGTGGCAAGTCCCTGTCAGCGGGACAGGGCTGCGGGGGCAAGTCGCTGTCAGCGGGACAGGGCTGCGGGGGCAAGTCGCTGTCAGCGGGACAGGGCTGCGGGGGCAAGTCGCTGTCAGCGGGACAGGGCTGTGGGGGACAGTCCCTGTGAGCGCGAAAGGACTGCAGGGGGCAAATTGCTGTGAGCGGAACAGGGCTGCGGGGGACAGTCCCCGTGCGCGGGTCAGGGCTGAGGGGGCAAGTCCCTGTCAGCGGGACAGGACTGCAGGGGGCAAATCGGTGTGAGCGGGTCAGGGCTGCGGGGGCAAATCACTGTGAGCGGGTCAGGACTGCAGGGGGCCAGTCCCTGTGAGCGGGTCAGAGCTGCGGGGGGCAAGTACCAGTGAGCGGGTCACGTCTGCGGGGGGGCAGTGTCGCAGTGAGCGGGTCAGGGCTTCGGGGGGCAGGACGGTGTGAGCAGGTCAGGGCTGCGGGGGGCAGGTCGCAGTGACCGGGTCAGGGCTGCGGGGGCCATTTGCAGTGAGCGGGTCAGGACTGCGGGGGGCAAGTCGCAGTGAGTGGGTCAGGTCAGCGGGGGGGGCAAGTCGCAGTGAGCGGGTCAGGGCTGCGGGGGGCAAGTCGAAGCGAGAGGGTCAGGGCTGCAGGGGCAAGTCCCTGTGAGCGGGTAAGGGCTGCGGGTGCCAGTCCCTGTGAGCGGGTCAGGGCTGCGGGGGCATGTCCCTGTCAGCGGGACAGGACAGCAAGGGGGCAGGTCCCTGTCAGCGGGACAGCACTGCAGGGGGGCAGGTCGCAGTGAGCGGGTAAGGGCTGCGGGGGGCCGGTCCCCGTGAGCGGGTCAGGGCTGCGGGGCGCCGGTCCCCTTGAGCGGGTGAGGACTGTCGGGGGCACGTCGCAGAGAGCGGGTCAGGTCTGCGGGGGGCAAGTCGCAGTGAGCGGGTCAGGGCTGCAGGGGGCCAGTCGCAGTGAGCGGGTCAGGGCTGCAGGGGGCAAGTCGCATTGAGCGAGTCAGGGCTGCGAGGGGCAAGTCGCAGTGAGCGGGTCAGGGCTGCGGGGGGCAAGGCGCAGTCAGCGGGTCAAGGCTGCGGGAGGCCGGTCCCCCTGAGCGGGTCAGGGCTGCGGGGGGCAAGTCGCAGTGAGCGGGTCAGGGTCGCCGGGGGCAAGTCCCTGTCAGCGGGACAGGGCGGCGGGGGGCCAGTCCCTGTAAGCGAGTCAGGGCTGCGGCAGAGAGTCCCAGTCAGCGGGTCAGGGCTGCGGCGGACCAGTCCCTGTGAGCGGTTCAGGGATGCGGGGGCCAGTCCCTGTCAGCGGGTCAGGGCTGCAGGGGCCAGTCCCTGTCAGCGGGACAGGACTGCGGGCGGCAAATCGCAGTGAGCGGGTCAGGGCTGCGGGGGGCCGGTCCCCCTGAGCGGGTCAGGTCTGCGGGGAGCAAGTCACAGTGAGCGGGTCAGGGCTGCGGGGGGCAAGTCGAAGTGAGTGGGTCAGGGCAGCGGGGGGCAGTGTCGCAGTGAGCGGGTCATGACTGCGGGGGGCCAGTCCCTGTGAGCGAGCCAGGGCTGCGGCGGCCAGTACCTGTGAGCGGGTCAGGGCTGCGGCGGGCCAGTCCCTGTGAGCGGTTCAGGGCGCGGGGGGCAAGTCGCAGTGAGCGGGTCTGGGCTGCGGGGGAAAGTCCCAGTCAGCGGGTCAGGGCTGCGGGGGGCAGGTCGCAGTGAGCGGGTCAGGGCTGCGGGGGAAAGTCCCAGTCAGCGGGTCAGGGCTGCGGGCGGCAGGTCGCAGTGAGCGGGTCAGGGCTGCGAGGGGCAGTGTCGCAGTGAGTGGGTCAGGGCTGCGGGGAGACGGTCCCCCTGAGCGGGTCAGGGCTGCGGGGGGCAAGTCGCAGTGAGCGGGTCAGGGCAGCGGGTGGCAAGTCGCAGTGAGCGGGTCAGAGATGCGGGGGCAAGTCCCTGTCTCCGGGTCAGGGCTGCGGGGGGGCCAATCCATGTGAGCGGGTCGGGGCTGCGGGGGCAGGCCCTCTGAGCAGGTCAGGGCTGCGGGGGGCAAGTCGCAATGAGCGGGTCAGAGCTGCGGGGGGCCAGTCCCTCTAAGCAGGTAAGGGATGCGGGGGCCAGTCCCTGTGATGGGTCAGGGCTGCGGGGGCATGTCAGTGTCATCGGGGCAGGACTGCAGGGGGGCAGGTCTCTGTCAGCGGGACAGGACCGCAGGGGGGCAGGTCGCAGTGAGCGGGTCAGATGTGCTGGGGGCCAGTCCCTGTGATCGAGTCAGGGCTGCGGCGGAGAGTCCCTGTGAGCGGGTCAGGGCTGCGGCGGGCCAGTCCCTGTGAGCAGGTCAGGGCCGCGGGGGCCAGTCCCTCTGAGCGTGTCAGGGCTGCGGGGGCCAGTACCTGTGAGCGGGTCAGGGCTGCGGGGGGCAAGTCGCAGTGAGCGGGTCAGGGCTGCGGGGGGCAAGGGGCAGTCAGCGGGTTAAGGCTGCGGGGGGCCAGTCGCAGTGAGCGGGTCAGGGCTGCGGGGGGCAAGTCGCAGTGAGCGGGTCAGGGCTGCGGAGGGCAAGGCGCAGTCAGCGGGTCAAGGCTGCGGGAGGCCGGACTCCCTGAGCGGGTCAGGGCTGCGGGGGGCAAGTCGCAGTGAGCGGGTCAGGGTCGCGGGGGGCAAGTCCCTGTCAGCGGGACAGGGCTGCGGGGGGGCCAATCCATGTGAGCGGGTCAGGGCTGCGGCAGACAGTCCCAGTCAGCGGGTCAGGGCTGCGGCGGACCAGTCCCTGTGAGCGGTTCAGGGATGCGGGGGCCAGTCCCAGTCAGCGGTCAGGGCTGCAGGGGCCAGTCCCTGTCAGCGGGACAGGACTGCGGGGGTAAGTCGCAGTGAGCGAGTCAGGGCTGCGGGAGGCCGGTCCCCCTGAGCGGGTCAGGTCTGCGGGGAGCAAGTCACAGTGAGCGGGTCAGGGCTGCGGGGGGCAAGTCGAAGTGAGTGGGTCAGGGCAGCGGGGGGCAGTGTCGCAGTGAGCGGGTCATGACTGCGGGGGGCCAGTCCCTGTGAGCGGTTCAGGGCGCGGGGGGCAAGTCGCAGTGAGCGGGTCAGGGCTGCGGGGGGCAGTCCCTGTGAGCGGTTTAGGGCGCGGGGGGCAAGTCGCAGTGAGCGGGTCAGGGCTGCGGGGGGCAGGTCGCAGTGAGCGGGTCAGGTCTGCGGAGGGCAAGTCGCAGTGAGCGGGTCAGGGCTTCGGGGGGCAGGTCGGAGTGAGCGGGTCAGGACTGCGGGGGGCAAGTCGCAGTGAGCGGGTCAGGACTGCGGGGGGCGAGTCGCAGGAAGCGGGTCAGGACTGCGGGGGGCAAGTCGCAGTGAGCGGGTCAGGACTGCAGGGGGCAAGTCGCAGTGAGCGGTTCAGGTCTGCGGGGTGCAAGTCGCAGTGAGCGGGTCAGGGCTGCGGGGAGCCAGTCCCTGTGAGCGGGTCAGGGCTGCGGGGGCCAGTCCCTGTGTGCGGGTCAGGGTGGCGGAGCCCAGTCACTCTGAGCGGGTCAGGGCTGCGGGGGCAAGTCCCTGTCAGCGGGACAGGACTGCAAGGGGCAGGTCCATGTGAGCAGGTCAGGGTTGCGGGGGGCAAGTCGCAGTGAGCGGGTCAGGGCTGCGGGGGGCAAGTCGCAGTGAGCGGGTCAGGGCTGCGGGGGGCAAGTCGCAGTGAGCGGGTCAGGGCTGCGGGGGGCAAGTCGCAGTCAGCGGGTCAGGGCTGCGGGGGGCAGGTCGCAGTGAGCGGGTCAGGGCTGCGAGGTGCAGTGTCGCAGTGAGTTGGTCACGGCTGCGGGGAGACGGTCCCCCTGAGCGGGTCAGGGCTGCGGGGGGCAAGTCGCAGTGAGCGGGTCAGGGCAGCGGGGGGCAAGTCGCAGTGAGCGGGTCAGAGATGCGGGGGCAAGTCCCTGTCTCCGGGTCAGGGCTGCTGGGGGGCCAATCCATGTGAGCGGGTCAGGGCTGCGGGGGCAGGCCCTCTGAGCAGGTCAGGGCTGCGGGGGGCAAGTCGCAATGAGCGGGTCAGGGCTGCGGGGGGCCAGTCCCTCAAAGCAGGTAAGGGATGCGGGGGCCAGTCCCTGTGATGGGTCAGGGCTGCGGGGGCATGTCAGTGTCAGTGGGACAGGACTGCAGGGGGGCAGGTCTCTGTCAGCGGGACAGGACCGCAGGGGGGCAGGTCGCAGTGAGCGGGTCAGGGCTGCGGGGGGCAAGTTGCAGTGAGCGGGTCAGGGCTGCGGGGGAAAGTCCCAGTCAGCGGGTCAGGGCTGCGGGGGGCAGGTCGCAGTGAGCGGGTCAGGGCTGCGAGGGGCAGTGTCGCAGTGAGTGGGTCACGGCTGCGGGGAGACGGTCCCCCTGAGCGGGTCAGGGCTGCGGGGGGCAAGTCGCAGTGAGCGGGTCAGGGCAGCGGGGGGCAAGTCGCAGTGAGCGGGTCAGAGATGCGGGGGCAAGTCCCTGTCTCTGGGTCAGGGCTGCGGGGGGGCCAATCCATGTGAGCGGGTCAGGGCTGCGGGGGCAGGCCCTCTGAGCAGGTCAGGGCTGCGGGGGGCAAGTCGCAATGAGCGGGTCAGGGCTGCGGGGGGCCAGTCCCTCTAAGCAGGTAAGGGATGCGGGGGCCAGTCCCTGTGATGGGTCAGGGCTGCGGGGGCATGTCAGTGTCAGTGGGACAGGACTGCAGGGGGGCAGGTCTCTGTCAGCGGGACAGGACCGCAGGGGGGCAAGTCGCAGTGAGCGGGTCAGGGCTGCGGGGGGCAAGTCGCAGTGAGCGGGTCAGGGCAGCGGGGGAAAGTCCCAGTCAGCGGGTCAGGGCAGCGGGGGGCAGGTCGCAGTGAGCGGGTCAGGGCTGCGAGGGGCAGTGTCGCAGTGAGTGGGTCACGGCTGCGGGGAGACGGTCCCCCTGAGCGGGTCAGGGCTGCGGGGGGCAAGTCGCAGTGAGCGGGTCAGGGCAGCGGGGGGCAAGTCCCTCTAAGCAGGTAAGGGATGCGGGGGCCAGTCGCTGTGTGCGGGTCAGGGCTGCAGAGGCATGTCCCTGTGAGCGGGACAGGACTGCAGGGGTGCAGGTCCCTGACAGCGGGACAGGACTGCAGTGGGGCAGGATGCAGTGAGCGGGTCAGGGCTGCGGGGTCCGGTCCCCGTGAGCAGGTCAGGGCTGCGGGGGGCCGGTCCCCCTGAGCGGGTGAGCACTGCCGGGGGCAAGTCGCAGTAAGCGGGTCAGGTCTGCAGGGGGCAAGTCCCTGTCAGGGGGACAGGACTGCGGTGGGCAAGGCGCAGTGAGCGGGTCAGGGCTGCGGGGGGGGGCGAGTCGCAGTGAGCGGGTCAGGGCTGCGGGGAGCAGGTCGCAGTGAGCGGGTCAGGGCTGCGGGGGCAGGCCCTCTGAGCGGGTCAGGGCTGCGGGGGTCCAGTCGCAGTGAGCGGGTTAGGGCTGCGGGGGGCAAGTCCCTGTGAGCGGTTCAAGGCTGCAGGGGGTAAGTCGCAGGGAGCGGTTCAGGGCTGCGGGGGGCAAGTCACTGTGAGCGGGTCAGGGCTGCGGGGGTCCAGTCGCAGTGAGCGGATCAGGGCTGCGGGCGCAGGTCCATGTGAGCGGGAGTGGCCTGCAGGGGCAAGTCCCCATGAGCGGGTCAGGGATGCGGGGGCAAGTCCCTGTCAGCGGGACAGGACTGCGGGGGGCAAGTCGCAGTGAGCGGGTCAGGGCTGCCGGGGCCAGTCGCAGTGAGCGGGTCAGGGCTGCGGGGGGCCAGTACCCGTCAGCGGGTCTCGGCTGCGGGGGGCAGGTCTCACAGGGACTGGCCTCCCACAACCTTGACCCTCTCAGGGGGACCGGCCCCCCGCAACCTTGACCCGCTCACAGCGACTTGCCCCCCCCGCAGTCCTGTCCCACTCACCGCGTACTACCCCCCGCAGACGTGTCCGGCTCACAGGGACTGGCCCCCGCAGCCCTGTCCCGCTCACAGGGACTGGGCCCCGCAGCCCTGACCCCCTGACAGCTATTTGCCACCGCAGCCCTGGCCCGCTCACAGGGACTGGCCCCTAGCAGCCGTGTCCCACTCACAGGGACTGGCCCCCGCAACCCTGTCCCGCTCACAGGGACTGGGCCCCGCAGCCCTGACCCCCTGACAGCTATTTGCCACCGCAGCCCTGACCCGCTCACAGGGACTGTCCCCCGCAGACATGACCCGATCACAGGCACTGTCCCCCGCAGCCCTGTCCCGCTGACATGGACTGGCCCCCGCAGCCCTGACCCCCTGACAGCTATTTGCCACCGCAGCCCTCACCCGCTCACAGGGAATGGCCCCCGCAGCCCCGTCCCGCTGACAGCTATTTGCCACCGCAGCCCTCGCCCGCTCACAGGGACTGGCCCCCGCAGCCCTGACCCGCTCACAGGGACTGGCCCCCGCAGCCCTGACCCGCTCACAGGGACTGGCCCCCGCAGCCCTGACCCGCTCACAGGGACTGGCCCCCGCAGCCCTGACCCGCTCACAGGGACTGGCCCCCGCAGCCCTGACCCGCTCACAGGGACTGGCCCCCGCAGCCCTGACCCGCTCACAGGGACTGGCCCCCGCAGCCCTGACCCGCTCACAGGGACTGGCCCCTGCAGCCCTGACCCCCTGACAGCTATTTGCCACCGCAGCCCTCACCCGCTCACAGGGAATGGCCCCCGCAGCCCCGTCCCGCTGACAGCTATTTGCCACCGCATCCCTCGCCCGCTCACAGGGACTGGCCCCCGCAGCCCTGACCCGCTCACAGGGACTGGCCCCCGCAGCCCTGACCCGCTCACAGGGACTGGCCCCCGCAGCCCTGACCCCCTGACAGCTATTTGCCACCGCAGCCCTCGCCCGCTCACAGGGACTGGCCCCCGCAGCCCTGACCCGCTCACAGGGACTGGCCCCCGCAGCCCTGACCCGCTCACAGGGACTGGCCCCCGCAGCCCTGACCCGCTCACAGGGACTGGCCCCCGCAGCCCTGACCCGCTCAAAGCGACTTGCCCCCCGCAGCCCTCACCCGCTCACAGCGACTTGCCCCCTCCGCAGTCCTGTCCCGCTCACCGCGTACTACCCCCCGCAGACGTGTCCGGCTCACAGGGCCTGGGCCCTGCAGCCCTGTCCCGCACACAGCATACTGGCCCCCGCAGCCGTGTCCCACTCACAGGGACTGGCCCCCGCAGCCCTGACCCGCTCACAGGGACTGGGCCCCGCAGCCCTGTCCCGCTCACAGCGTACTGCCCCCAGCAGCCCTGACCTGCTCACAGGGACTTGCCCCCGCAGCCCTGACCCCCTGACAGCTATTTGCCACCGCAGCCCTGACCCACTCACAGGGACTGGCCCCCGCAGCCATGACCCGATCACAGGCACTGTCCCCCGCAGCCCTGTCCCGCTGACATGGACTGGCCCCCGCAGCCCTGACCCCCTGACATCTATTTGCCACCGCAGCCCTCACCCGCTCACAGGGAATGGCCCCCGCAGCCCCGTCCCGCTGACAGATATTTGCCACCGCAGCCCTGACCCGCTCACAGGGACTGGCCCCCGCAGCCCTGACCCGCTCACAGGGACTGGCCCCCGCAGCCCTGACCCGCTCACAGGGACTGGCCCCCCCCCGCAGCCCTGACCCGCTCACAGGGACTGGCCCCCGCAGTCCTGACCCGCTAACAGCGACTTGCCCCCCCCCCCGCAGTCCTGTCCCGCTCACAGCGACTTGCCCCCCCCGGCAGTCCTGTCCCGCTCACCGCGTACTGCCCACCGCAGACGTGTCCAGCTCACAGGGCCTGGGCCCTGCAGCCCTGTCCCGCACACAGCATACTGGCCCCCGCAGCCGTGTCCCACTCACAGGGACTGGCCCCCGCAGCCCTGACCCGCTTACAGGGACTGGGCCCAACAGCCTTGTCCCGCTCACAGCGGACTGGGCCCCGGAGCACTGTCCCGCTCACAGGGACTTGCCCCCGCAGCCCTGACCCGCTCACAGTGTACTGCCCCCCGCAGCCGTGTCCCGCTCACAGGGACTGGCCCCCACAGCCCTGTTCCTCTCACAGCGTACTGCCCCCAGCAGCCCTGACCCGCTGACAGGGACCTGCCCCCGCAGCCCTGACCCGCTCACTGCGACTTGCCCCCCGCAGCCCTGTCCCGCTGACAGGGATCTGCCCCCCGCAGTCCGGACCCGCTCACTGCGACACAGCCCCCAGCAGACCTGACCCGCTCACTGCGACTTGCCCCCCGCAGCCCTGACCCGCTCACTGCGACTAACCCCCTGCAGACGTGACCCGCTCACTGCGACTTGCCCCCGCAGCCCTGACTGCTCAGGGGGACCGGCCCACCGCAGCCCTGACCCGCTCACGGGGACCGGCCCCCCACAGCCCTGACCCGCTCACTGCGACTTGCCCCCCACAGCCCTGACCCGCTCACCGCAACACTGGCCCCCGCAGCCCTGACCCGCTCACTGCGACTTGCCCCCCACAGCCGTGTTCCGCTGACAGGGACTTGCCCCTGCAGTTCTGACCCGCTCACTGCGACTTGCCCCCCGCAGCCGTGACCGGCACAGGGGGACCGGCCCCCCTCAGCCTTGACCCGCTCACGGGGACTTGCCCCTCGCAGCCCTGACCTGCTCACTGCGACTTGCCCCCCGCAGCCCTGACCCGCTCACAGGGACTTGACCCTGCAGCCCAGACCCGCTCACTGCGACAATGCCCCCTGCAGTCCTGACCCGCTCAGGGGGACCGGCCCCCCACAGCCCTGACCCGCTCACGGCGACTGACCCCCCGCAGACCTGACCCGCTCACTGCGACTTGCCCCCCGCAGACCTGACCCGCTCACTGCGACACTGCAGTGTCGCAGTGAGCGGGTCAGGGCTGTGGGGGGGCAGTGTCGCAGTGAGCGGGTCAGGGCTGCGGGGGGCCAGTCCCTGTGAGCTGGTCAGGGCGGCGGGGGCCAGTCCCTTTCACCGGGTCAGGGCTGCGGGGGGCAAGTCGCACTGAGCGGGTCAGGGATGCAGGGGGCAGGTAGCAGTGAGCGGGGAGGTCTGGGGCGGCAAGTCGCAGTGAGCGGGTCAGGGCTGCTGGGTGCAGTGTCGCAGTGAGCGGGACAGGGCTGCGGGGGCAGGCCCTCTGAGCAGGTCAGGGCTGCGGGGGGGCAAGTCGCAGTGAGCGGGTCACGGCTGTGGGGGGCAAGTCGCAGTGAGCAGGTCAGGGCTGCGGGGGGCCAGACCCTGTGAGCGGGTCAGGGTTGGGGGGGCCAGTCACTGTCAGCGGGACAGGACTGCGGGGGGCAAGTCCCTGTCAGCGGGTCAGGGCTGCGGGGGGCAAGTCGCAGTGAGCGGGTCAGGGCTGTGGGGTGCCGGTCCCCGTGAGCGGGTCAGGGCTGCGGGGGGCAAGTCGCAGTGAGCGGGTCAGGGCTGCGGGGGGCAAGTCGCAGTGAGAGGGTCAGGGCTGCAGGGGGCAGTGTCGCAGTGAGCGGGACAGGAATGCGGGGGCCAGTCCATCTGAGCGGGACAGGGCTGCGGGGGCAAGTCCCTGTCAGCGGGTCAGGGCTGCGGGGGGCGGGTCGCAGGGAGTGGGCCAGGGCTGCAGGGGGCAGTGTCCGAGTGAGCGCGTAAGGGCTGCGGGGGCCAGTCCATGTGAGCGGGTCCGGGCGGCGGGGGCCTGTCCCTTTCACCGGGTCAGGGCTGCGGGGGGCAAGTCGCAGTGAGCGGGTCAGAGCTGCGGGGGGCAAGTTGCAGTGAGCGGGTTGGTCTGGGGAGGCAAGTCACAGTGAGCAGGTCAGGGCTGCGGGTGGCCATTTGCAGTGAGCGGGTCAGGGCTGCAGGGGGCAGTGTCGCAGTGAGCGGGTCAGGGCTGCGGGGGGCCGGTCCCTGTGAGCGGGTCAGGGCTGCGGGGGCCAGTTCCTCTGAGCGGGTCAGGGCTGTGGGGCCAAGTCCCTGTCAGCGGGACAGGACTGCGGGGGGCAGGTGGCAGTGAGCAGGTCAGGACTGCGGGGGGCAAGTCGCAGTGAGCGGGTCAGGGCTGCGGGGGGCCAGTCGCAGTGAGCGGGTCAGGGCTGCGGGGGCAAGTCCCTGTCAGCGGGACAGGACTGTGGGGGGCAAGTCGCTGTCAGCGGGTCAGACTGCGGGGGCCAGTCGCAGTCAGCGGGTCAGGGTTGCGGGGGCAATTCCCTGTCAGCGGGACAGGACTGCGGGGGGCAAGTTGAAATGAGCGGGTCAGGGCTGCGGGGGCCAGTCGCTGTGAGCGGATAAGGGCTGCGGGGGACAAGTCGCAAGGAGCGGGTCAGGTCGGCGGGGGGCAAGTCGCAGTGAGCGGGTCAGGGTTGCGGGGGGCCAGTCCCTGTGATCGAGTCAGGGCTGCGGCGGGCCAGTCCCTGTGAGCGGGTCACGGGTGCGGGGGCCAGTCCCTGTGATTGGGTCAGGGCTGCGGGGGAAAGTTGCAGTGAGCAGGTCAGGGCTGCGGGGGGCAAGTCGCAGTGAGCGGGTCAGGGCTGCAGGTGGCCAGTCGCAGTGAGCGGGTCAGGACTGCGGGGGGCAAGTCGCAGTGAGCGGGTCAGGGATGCGGGGGGGCTGGTCACAATGAGCGGGTCAGGGCTGCGGGTGGCAGGTCGCAGTGAGCGGGTCAGGGCTGCGGGGACCAGTCCCTGTCAGCGGGACAGGACTGCGGGGGGCAAGTCGCAGGGAGCGGGTCAGGGCTGCGGGGGGTAAGTCGCAGTGAGCGGGTCAGGGCTGCGGGGGGCAAGTCGCAGTGAGCGGGTCAGGGCTGCGGGGGGCAAGTCGCAGTGAGCGGGTCAGGGCTGCGGGGGGCAAGTCGCAGTGAGCGGGTCAGGGCTGTGGGGGGCAAGTCGCAGTGAGCGGTTCAGGGCTGTGGGGGGCAAGTCGCAGTGAGCGGGTCAGGGCTGCGGGGGGCAAGTCGCAGTGAGCGGATCAGGGCTGCGGGGGGCAAGTCGCAGCGAGCGGGTCAGGGCTGCGGGGGCCAGTCCCTCTGAGCGGGTCAGGGCAGGGGGGGCCAGTCCCACTGAGCGGGTCAGGGCTGCGGGGGGCAGTGTCGCAGGGAGCAGGTCACGGCTGCGAGGGGCAAGTGGGGGACAGTCCCTCTGAGCGGGTCAGGGCTGCGGGGGCCAGTCCCTCTGAGCGCGTCAGGGCTGCGGGGGGCAAGTCCCAGTCAGCGGGACACGACTGCGGGGGACAAGTCGCAGTGAGCGGGTCAGGGCTGCGGGGGGCAAGTCGCAGTGAGCGGGTCAGGGCTGCGGGGGGCAAGTCGCAGTGAGCGGGTCAGGACTGTGGGGGGCAAGTCGCAGTGAGCGGGTCAGGACTGTGGGGGGCAAGTCGCAGTGAGCGGGTCAGGACTGTGGGGGGCAAGTCGCAGTGAGCGGGTCAGGACTGTCGGGGGCAAGTCGCAGTGAGCGGGTAAGGACTGTGGGGGGCAAGTCGCAGTGAGCGGGTCAGGGCTGCGGGGGGCAAGTCGCAGTGAGCGGGTCAGGGCTGCGGGGGGCAAGTCGCAGTGAGCGGGTCAGGGCTGCAGGTGGCCAGTCGCAGTGAGCGGGTCAGGACTGCGGGGGGCAAGTCGCAGTGAGCGGGTCAGGGATGCGGGGGGCAGTGTCGCAGTGTGCGGGTCAGGGCTGCGGGGGGGCTGGTCACAATGAGCGGGTCAGGGCTGCGGGTGGCAGGTCGCAGTGAGCGGGTCAGGGCTGCGGGGACCAGTCCCTGTCAGCGGGACAGGACTGCGGGGGGCAAGTTGCAGTGAGCGGGTCAGGGCTGCTGTGAGCGGGTCATGGTGCGGGGGCCAGTCCCTGTCAGTGGGTGAGGGCTGCGGGGGGCAGTGTCGCAGTGAGCGGGTCAGGGCTGCGGGGGCCAGTCCCTCTGAGCGGGTCAGGGCTGCGGGGTCAGTCCCTCTGAGCGGGTCAGGGCTGCGGGGCACAGTCCCTCTGAGCGGGTCAGGGCTGTGGGGGCAGGTCGCAGTGAGCGGGTCAGGGCTGCGCGGGGCCGGTCCCCGGGAGCGGGTCACGGCTGCGGGGGGCCGGTCCCCCTGAGCAGGACAGGGGTGCCGGGGGCAGGTCGCAGTGAGCGGGTCAGTTCTGCGGGGGGCAAGTCGCAGTGAGCGGGTCAGGGCTGAGGGGGGCAAGTCGCAGTGAGCAGGTCAGTGCTGCGGGCGGCCAGTCGCAGTGAGCGGGTCAGGGCTGCGGGGGCAAGTCCCTGTCAGCGGGTCAGGGCTGCGGGGGGCAAGTCGCAGTGAGAGGGTCAGGTCTGCGGGGGGCAAGTCGCAGTGAGCGGGTCAGGGCAGGGGGGGCCAGTCCCTCTGAGCGGGTTAGGGCTGCGGGGGCCAAGTCGCAGTGAGCAGGTCAGGGCTGCTGGGGGCCAGTCCCTGTGAGCGGGTCAGGGCTGCGGGGGCCAAGCCCTCTGAGCGGGTCAGGGCTGCGGGGGCCAGTCCCTCAGAGCGGGTCAGGGCTGCGGGGCGCAGTGTCGCAGTGAGGGGGGTCAGGGCTGCGGGGCGCAGTGTCGCAGTGAGGGGGGTCAGGGCTGCGGGGCGCAGTGTCGCAGTGAGCGGACCAGGGCTGCGGGGGGCAGTGTCGCATTGAGCGGACCAGGGCTGCGGGGGCCAGTCCCTGTCAGCGGGACAGGACTGCGGGGGGCAAGTCGCAGTGAGCAGGTCAGGGCTGCGGGGGGCAAGTCGCAGTGAGCGGGTCAGGGCTACGGGGGGCAAGTGGGGGACAGTCCCTCTGAGCGGGTCAGGGCTGCGGCGGCCAGTCCCTCTGAGCGGGTCAGACCTGCGGGGGCATGTCCCTGTCAGCAGGACAGGACTGCGGGGGGGCAAGTCCCTGTCTGCGGGACAAGACTGCGGGGGGAAAGTCGCAGTGAGCGGGTCAGGGCTGCGGGGGCCACCCTGTGAGCGGGAGAGGACTGCGGGCGGCAAGTCCCTGTCAGCGGGTCAGGGCTGTGGGGGGCCAGTCCCTGTGAGCGGGTCAGGGCTGCGGGGGGCCAGTCGCAGTGAGTGGGTCAGGGCTGCGGGGGGCCAGTCACTGTGAGCGAGCCTGGGCTGCGGGGGCCAGTCCCTCTGAGCGGGTCAGGGCTGCGGGGCACAGTCCCTCTGAGCGGGTCAGGGCTGTGGGGGCAGGTCGCAGTGAGCGGGTCAGGGCTGCGCGGGGCCGGTCCCCGGGAGCGGGTCACGGCTGCGGGGGGCCGGTCCCCCTGAGCAGGACAGGGGTGCCGGGGGCAGGTCGCAGTGAGCGGGTCAGTTCTGCGGGGGGAAAGTCGCAGTGAGCTGGTCAGGGCTGCGGGGGCCAGTCCCTGTGAGCGGGAGAGGACTGCGGGCGGCAAGTCCCTGTCAGCGGGTCAGGGCTGTGGGGGGCCAGTCCCTGTGAGCGGGTCAGGGCTGCGGGGGGCAAGTCGCAGTGAGCGGGTCAGATGTGCTGGGGACAAGTCGCAGTGAGCGGGTCAGGGCTGCGGGGGGCCAGTCCCTGTGAGCGGGTCAGGGCTGTGGGGGGCCAGTCCCTCTAAGCGGGTCAGGACTGCGGAGGGCAAGTCGCAGTGAGCGGGTCAGGGCTGCGGGGGCCAAGCCCTCTGAGCGGGTCAGGGCTGCGGGGGCCAGTCCCTCAGAGCGGGTCAGGGCTGCGGGGCGCAGTGTCGCAGTGAGGGGGGTCAGGGCTGCGGGGCGCAGTGTCGCAGTGAGGGGGGTCAGGGCTGCGGGGCGCAGTGTCGCAGTGAGCGGACCAGGGCTGCGGGGGGCAGTGTCGCATTGAGCGGACCAGGGCTGCGGGGGCCAGTCCCTGTCAGCGGGACAGGACTGCGGGGGGCAAGTCGCAGTGAGCAGGTCAGGGCTGCGGGGGGCAAGTCGCAGTGAGCGGGTCAGGGCTGCGGGGGGCAAGTGGGGGACAGTCCCTCTGAGCGGGTCAGGGCTGCGGCGGCCAGTCCCTCTGAGCGGGTCAGACCTGCGGGGGCATGTCCCTGTCAGCAGGACAGGACTGCGGGGGGGCAAGTCCCTGTCTGCGGGACAAGACTGCGGGGGGAAAGTCGCAGTGAGCGGGTCAGGGCTGCGGGGGCCACCCTGTGAGCGGGAGAGGACTGCGGGCGGCAAGTCCCTGTCAGCGGGTCAGGGCTGTGGGGGGCCAGTCCCTGTGAGCGGGTCAGGGCTGCGGGGGGCCAGTCGCAGTGAGTGGGTCAGGGCTGCGGGGGGCCAGTCACTGTGAGCGAGCCTGGGCTGTGGGGGCCAGTCCCTGTGAGCGGGTCAGGGCTGTGGGGGGCCAGTCCCTGTGAGCGGGTCAGGGCTGCGGCGGCCAGTCCCTCGAAGCGGGTCAGGACTGCGGAGGGCAAGTCGCAGTGAGCGGGTCAGGACTGCGGGGGGCAAGTCGAAGTGAGCGGGTCATGACTGCGGGGGGCAAGTCGCAGTGAGCGGGTCAGGGCTGCGGGGGGCAAGTCGCAGTGAGCGGGTGAGGTCTGCGGGGGCCAAGTCGCAGTGAGCAGGTCAGGGCTGCTGGGGGCCAGTCCCTGTGAGCGGGTCAGGGCTGCGGGGGGCCAGTCCCCGTGAGCGGGTCTGGGCTGCGGGGACCAGTCCCTGTGAGCGGGTCTGGGCTGCGGGGACCAGTCCCTGTGAGCAGGTCAGGGCTGCGGGGGGCCAGTCCCTGTGAGCTGGTCAGGGCTGCGGGGACAAGTGACAGTGAGTGGGACAGGACTGCAAGGGGCAAGTCCCCGTCAGCGGGTCAGGACTGCGGGGGGCAAGTCGCAGTGAGCGGGTCAGGGCTGCGGGGGGCAAAGCGCAGTGAGCCGGTCAGGGCTGCGGGCGGCCAGTCCGCGTGAGCGGGTCAGGGCCGCGGGGGCCAATCCATCTCAGCGGGTCAGGGCTGCGGCGGCCAGTCCCTCTGAGCGGGTCAGACTTGCGGGGGCATGTCCCTGTCAGCAGGACAGGACTGCGGGGGGGCAAGTCCCTGTCAGCAGGACACGACTGCGGGGGGAAAGTCGCAGTGAGCTGGTCAGGGCTGCGGGGGCCAGTCCCTGTGAGCGGGAGAGGACTGCGGGCGGCAAGTCCCTGTCAGCGGGTCAGGGCTGTGGGGGGCCAGTCCCTCTAAGCGGGTCAGGACTGCGGAGGGCAAGTCGCAGTGAGCGGGTCAGGGCTGCGGGGGCCAAGCCCTCTGAGCGGGTCAGGGCTGCGGGGGCCAGTCCCTCAGAGCGGGTCAGGGCTGCGGGGCGCAGTGTCGCAGTGAGGGGGGTCAGGGCTGCGGGGCGCAGTGTCGCAGTGAGGGGGGTCAGGGCTGCGGGGCGCAGTGTCGCAGTGAGCGGACCAGGGCTGCGGGGGGCAGTGTCGCATTGAGCGGACCAGGGCTGCGGGGGCCAGTCCCTGTCAGCGGGACAGGACTGCGGGGGGCAAGTCGCAGTGAGCAGGTCAGGGCTGCGGGGGGCAAGTCGCAGTGAGCGGGTCAGGGCTGCGGGGGGCAAGTGGGGGACAGTCCCTCTGAGCGGGTCAGGGCTGCGGCGGCCAGTCCCTCTGAGCGGGTCAGACCTGCGGGGGCATGTCCCTGTCAGCAGGACAGGACTGCGGGGGGGCAAGTCCCTGTCTGCGGGACAAGACTGCGGGGGGAAAGTCGCAGTGAGCGGGTCAGGGCTGCGGGGGCCACCCTGTGAGCGGGAGAGGACTGCGGGCGGCAAGTCCCTGTCAGCGGGTCAGGGCTGTGGGGGGCCAGTCCCTGTGAGCGGGTCAGGGCTGCGGGGGGCCAGTCGCAGTGAGTGGGTCAGGGCTGCGGGGGGCCAGTCACTGTGAGCGAGCCTGGGCTGTGGGGGCCAGTCCCTGTGAGCGGGTCAGGGCTGTGGGGGGCCAGTCCCTGTGAGCGGGTCAGGGCTGCGGCGGCCAGTCCCTCGAAGCGGGTCAGGACTGCGGAGGGCAAGTCGCAGTGAGCGGGTCAGGACTGCGGGGGGCAAGTCGAAGTGAGCGGGTCATGACTGCGGGGGGCAAGTCGCAGTGAGCGGGTCAGGGCTGCGGGGGGCAAGTCGCAGTGAGCGGGTGAGGTCTGCGGGGGCCAAGTCGCAGTGAGCAGGTCAGGGCTGCTGGGGGCCAGTCCCTGTGAGCGGGTCAGGGCTGCGGGGGGCCAGTCCCCGTGAGCGGGTCTGGGCTGCGGGGACCAGTCCCTGTGAGCGGGTCTGGGCTGCGGGGACCAGTCCCTGTGAGCAGGTCAGGGCTGCGGGGGGCCAGTCCCTGTGAGCTGGTCAGGGCTGCGGGGACAAGTGACAGTGAGTGGGACAGGACTGCAAGGGGCAAGTCCCCGTCAGCGGGTCAGGACTGCGGGGGGCAAGTCGCAGTGAGCGGGTCAGGGCTGCGGGGGGCAAAGCGCAGTGAGCCGGTCAGGGCTGCGGGCGGCCAGTCCGCGTGAGCGGGTCAGGGCCGCGGGGGCCAATCCATCTCAGCGGGTCAGGGCTGCGGCGGCCAGTCCCTCTGAGCGGGTCAGACTTGCGGGGGCATGTCCCTGTCAGCAGGACAGGACTGCGGGGGGGCAAGTCCCTGTCAGCAGGACACGACTGCGGGGGGAAAGTCGCAGTGAGCTGGTCAGGGCTGCGGGGGCCAGTCCCTGTGAGCGGGAGAGGACTGCGGGCGGCAAGTCCCTGTCAGTGGGTCAGGGCTGTGGGGGGCCAGTCCCTCTAAGCGGGTCAGGACTGCGGAGGGCAAGTCGCAGTGAGCGGGTCAGGGCTGCGGGGGCCAAGCCCTCTGAGCGGGTCAGGGCTGCGGGGGCCAGTCCCTCAGAGCGGGTCAGGGCTGCGGGGCGCAGTGTCGCAGTGAGGGGGGTCAGGGCTGCGGGGCGCAGTGTCGCAGTGAGGGGGGTCAGGGCTGCGGGGCGCAGTGTCGCAGTGAGCGGACCAGGGCTGCGGGGGGCAGTGTCGCATTGAGCGGACCAGGGCTGCGGGGGCCAGTCCCTGTCAGCGGGACAGGACTGCGGGGGGCAAGTCGCAGTGAGCAGGTCAGGGCTGCGGGGGGCAAGTCGCAGTGAGCGGGTCAGGGCTGCGGGGGGCAAGTGGGGGACAGTCCCTCTGAGCGGGTCAGGGCTGCGGCGGCCAGTCCCTCTGAGCGGGTCAGACCTGCGGGGGCATGTCCCTGTCAGCAGGACAGGACTGCGGGGGGGCAAGTCCCTGTCTGCGGGACAAGACTGCGGGGGGAAAGTCGCAGTGAGCGGGTCAGGGCTGCGGGGGCCACCCTGTGAGCGGGAGAGGACTGCGGGCGGCAAGTCCCTGTCAGCGGGTCAGGGCTGTGGGGGGCCAGTCCCTGTGAGCGGGTCAGGGCTGCGGGGGGCCAGTCGCAGTGAGTGGGTCAGGGCTGCGGGGGGCCAGTCACTGTGAGCGAGCCTGGGCTGTGGGGGCCAGTCCCTGTGAGCGGGTCAGGGCTGTGGGGGGCAGGTCCCTGTGAGCGGGTCAGGGCTGCGGCGGCCAGTCCCTCGAAGCGGGTCAGGACTGCGGAGGGCAAGTCGCAGTGAGCGGGTCAGGACTGCGGGGGGCAAGTCGAAGTGAGCGGGTCATGACTGCGGGGGGCAAGTCGCAGTGAGCGGGTCAGGGCTGCGGGGGGCAAGTCGCAGTGAGCGGGTGAGGTCTGCGGGGGCCAAGTCGCAGTGAGCAGGTCAGGGCTGCTGGGGGCCAGTCCCTGTGAGCGGGTCAGGGCTGCGGGGGGCCAGTCCCCGTGAGCGGGTCTGGGCTGCGGGGACCAGTCCCTGTGAGCGGGTCTGGGCTGCGGGGACCAGTCCCTGTGAGCAGGTCAGGGCTGCGGGGGGCCAGTCCCTGTGAGCTGGTCAGGGCTGCGGGGACAAGTGACAGTGAGTGGGACAGGACTGCAAGGGGCAAGTCCCCGTCAGCGGGTCAGGACTGCGGGGGGCAAGTCGCAGTGAGCGGGTCAGGGCTGCGGGGGGCAAAGCGCAGTGAGCCGGTCAGGGCTGCGGGCGGCCAGTCCGCGTGAGCGGGTCAGGGCCGCGGGGGCCAATCCATCTCAGCGGGTCAGGGCTGCGGCGGCCAGTCCCTCTGAGCGGGTCAGACTTGCGGGGGCATGTCCCTGTCAGCAGGACAGGACTGTGGGGGGGCAAGTCCCTGTCAGCAGGACACGACTGCGGGGGGAAAGTCGCAGTGAGCTGGTCAGGGCTGCGGGGGCCAGTCCCTGTGAGCGGGAGAGGACTGCGGGCGGCAAGTCCCTGTCAGCGGGTCAGGGCTGTGGGGGGCCAGTCCCTGTGAGCGGGTCAGGGCTGCGGGGGGCAAGTCGCAGTGAGCGGGTCAGATGTGCTGGGGACAAGTCGCAGTGAGCGGGTCAGGGCTGCGGGGGGCCAGTCCCTGTGAGCGGGTCAGGGCTGTGGGGGGCCAGTCCCTCTAAGCGGGTCAGGACTGCGGAGGGCAAGTCGCAGTGAGCGGGTCAGGGCTGCGGGGGGCAAGTCGCAGTGAGCGGGTCAGGGCTGTGGGGGCCAGTGTCGCAGTGAGCGGACCAGGGCTGCGGGGGCCAGTCCCTGTCAGCGGGACAGGACTGCGGGGGGCAAGTCCCAGTCAGCGGGACACGACTGCGGGGGGCAAGTCGCAGGGAGCGGGTCAGGGCTGTGGGGGTAAGTCGCAGTGAGCGGGTCAGGGCTGCGGGGGGCAAGTCGCAGTGAGCGGATCAGGGCTGCGGGGGGCATGTCGCAGTGAGCGGGTCAGGGCTGCGGGGGCCAGTCCCTCTGAGCGGGTCAGGGCAGGGGGGGCCAGTCCCACTGAGCGGGTCAGGGCTGCGGGGGGCAGTGTCGCAGGGAGCAGGTCACGGCTGCGAGGGGCAAGTGGGGGACAGTCCCTCTGAGCGGGTCAGGGCTGCGGGGGCCAGTCCCTCTGAGCGCGTCAGGGCTGCGGGGGGCAAGTCCCAGTCAGCGGGACACGACTGCGGGGGACAAGTCGCAGTGAGCGGGTCAGGTCTGCGGGGGGCAAGTCGCAGTGAGCGGGTCAGGGCTGCGGGGCGCAGTGTCGCAGTGAGCGGGTCAGGGCTGCGGGGGGCCAGTCCCTGTGAGCGGGTCAGGGCTGTGGGGGGCCAGTCCCTCTAAGCGGGTCAGGACTGCGGAGGGCAAGTCGCAGTGAGCGGGTCAGGGCTGCGGGGGGCAAGTCGCAGTGAGCGGGTCAGGGCTGTGGGGGCCAGTGTCGCAGTGAGCGGACCAGGGCTGCGGGGGCCAGTCCCTGTCAGCGGGACAGGACTGCGGGGGGCAAGTCCCAGTCAGCGGGACACGACTGCGGGGGGCAAGTCGCAGGGAGCGGGTCAGGGCTGTGGGGGGCAAGTCGCAGTGAGCGGGTCAGGGCTGTGGGGGGCAAGTCGCAGTGAGCGGGTCAGGGCTGTGGGGGGCAAGTCGCAGTGAGCGGATCAGGGCTGCGGGGGGCAAGTCGCAGCGAGCGGGTCAGGGCTGCGGGGGCCAGTCCCTCTGAGCGGGTCAGGGCAGGGGGGGCCAGTCCCACGAGCGGGTCAGGGCTGCGGGGGGCAGTGTCGCAGGGAGCAGGTCACGGCTGCGAGGGGCAAGTGGGGGACAGTCCCTCTGAGCGGGTCAGGGCTGCGGGGGCCAGTCCCTCTGAGCGCGTCAGGGCTGCGGGGGGCAAGTCCCAGTCAGCGGGACACGACTGCGGGGGACAAGTCGCAGTGAGCGGGTCAGGGCTGCGGGGGGCAAGTCGCAGTGAGCGGGTCAGGGCTGCGGGGGGCAAGTCGCAGTGAGCGGGTCAGGACTGTGGGGGGCAAGTCGCAGTGAGCGGGTCAGGACTGTGGGGGGCAAGTCGCAGTGAGCGGGTCAGGACTGTGGGGGGCAAGTCGCAGTGAGCGGGTCAGGACTGTCGGGGGCAAGTCGCAGTGAGCGGGTAAGGACTGTGGGGGGCAAGTCGCAGTGAGCGGGTCAGGGCTGCAGAGGGCAAGTCGCAGTGAGCGGGTCAGGGCTGCGGGGGGCAAGTCGCAGTGAGCGGGTCAGGGCTGCAGGTGGCCAGTCGCAGTGAGCGGGTCAGGACTGCGGGGGGCAAGTCGCAGTGAGCGGGTCAGGGATGCGGGGGGCAGTGTCGCAGTGTGCGGGTCAGGGCTGCGGGGGGGCTGGTCACAATGAGCGGGTCAGGGCTGCGGGTGGCAGGTCGCAGTGAGCGGGTCAGGGCTGCGGGGACCAGTCCCTGTCAGCGGGACAGGACTGCGGGGGGCAAGTTGCAGTGAGCGGGTCAGGGCTGCTGTGAGCGGGTCATGGTGCGGGGGCCAGTCCCTGTGAGTGGGTGAGGGCTGCGGGGGGCAGTGTCGCAGTGAGCGGGTCAGTGCTGCGGGGGCCAGTCCCTCTGAGCGGGTCAGGGCTGCGGGGTCAGTCCCTCTGAGCGGGTCAGGGCTGCGGGGCACAGTCCCTCTGAGCGGGTCAGGGCTGTGGGGGTAGGTCGCAGTGAGCGGGTCAGGGCTGCGCGGGGCCGGTCCCCGGGAGCGGGTCACGGCTGCGGGGGGCCGGTCCCCCTGAGCAGGACAGGGGTGCCGGGGGCAGGTCGCAGTGAGCGGGTCAGTTCTGCGGGGGGAAAGTCGCAGTGAGCTGGTCAGGGCTGCGGGGGCCAGTCCCTGTGAGCGGGAGAGGACTGCGGGCGGCAAGTCCCTGTCAGCGGGTCAGGGCTGTGGGGGGCCAGTCCCTGTGAGCGGGTCAGGGCTGCGGGGGGCAAGTCGCAGTGAGCGGGTCAGATGTGCTGGGGACAAGTCGCAGTGAGCGGGTCAGGGCTGCGGGGGGCCAGTCCCTGTGAGCGGGTCAGGGCTGTGGGGGGCCAGTCCCTCTAAGCGGGTCAGGACTGCGGAGGGCAAGTCGCAGTGAGCGGGTCAGGGCTGCGGGGGGCAAGTCGCAGTGAGCGGGTCAGGGCTGTGGGGGCCAGTGTCGCAGTGAGCGGACCAGGGCTGCGGGGGCCAGTCCCTGTCAGCGGGACAGGACTGCGGGGGGCAAGTCCCAGTCAGCGGGACACGACTGCGGGGGGCAAGTCGCAGGGAGCGGGTCAGGGCTGTGGGGGTAAGTCGCAGTGAGCGGGTCAGGGCTGTGGGGGGCAAGTCGCAGTGAGCGGGTCAGGGCTGCGGGGGGCAAGTCGCAGTGAGCGGGTCAGGTCTGCGGGGGGCAAGTCGCAGTGAGCGGGTCAGGGCTGCGGGGCGCAGTGTCGCAGTGAGCGGGTCAGGGCTGCGGGGGGCCAGTCCCTGTGAGCGGGTCAGGGCTGTGGGGGCCAGTCCCTCTAAGCGGGTCAGGACTGCGGAGGGCAAGTCGCAGTGAGCGGGTCAGGGCTGCGGGGGGCAAGTCGCAGTGAGCGGGTCAGGGCTGTGGGGGCCAGTGTCGCAGTGAGCGGACCAGGGCTGCGGGGGCCAGTCCCTGTCAGCGGGACAGGACTGCGGGGGGCAAGTTCCAGTCAGCGGGACACGACTGCGGGGGGCAAGTCGCAGGGAGCGGGTCAGGGCTGTGGGGGGCAAGTCGCAGTGAGCGGGTCAGGGCTGTGGGGGGACAGTCCCTCTGAGCGGGTCAGGGCTGCGGGGGACAGTCCCTCTGAGCGCGTCAGGGCTGCGGGGGGCAAGTCCCAGTCAGCGGGACACGACTGCGGGGGACAAGTCGCAGTGAGCGGGTCAGGGCTGCGGGGGGCAAGTCGCAGTGAGCGGGTCAGGGCTGCGGGGGGCAAGTCGCAGTGAGCGGGTCAGGACTGTGGGGGGCAAGTCGCAGTGAGCGGGTCAGGACTGTGGGGGGCAAGTCGCAGTGAGCGGGTCAGGACTGTGGGGGGCAAGTCGCAGTGAGCGGGTCAGGACTGTCGGGGGCAAGTCGCAGTGAGCGGGTAAGGACTGTGGGGGGCAAGTCGCAGTGAGCGGGTCAGGGCTGCGGAGGGCAAGTCGCAGTGAGCGGGTCAGGGCTGCGGGGGGCAAGTCGCAGTGAGCGGTTCAGGGCTGCAGGTGGCCAGTCGCAGTGAGCGGGTCAGGACTGCGGGGGGCAAGTCGCAGTGAGCGGGTCAGGGATGCGGGGGGCAGTGTCGCAGTGTGCGGGTCAGGGCTGCGGGGGGGCTGGTCACAATGAGCGGGTCAGGGCTGCGGGTGGCAGGTCGCAGTGAGCGGGTCAGGGCTGCGGGGACCAGTCCCTGTCAGCGGGACAGGACTGCGGGGGGCAAGTTGCAGTGAGCGGGTCAGGGCTGCTGTGAGCGGGTCATGGTGCGGGGGCCAGTCCCTGTCAGTGGGTGAGGGCTGCGGGGGGCAGTGTCGCAGTGAGCGGGTCAGGGCTGCGGGGGCCAGTCCCTCTGAGCGGGTCAGGGCTGCGGGGTCAGTCCCTCTGAGCGGGTCAGGGCTGCGGGGCACAGTCCCTCTGAGCGGGTCAGGGCTGTGGGGGCAGGTCGCAGTGAGCGGGTCAGGGCTGCGCGGGGCCGGTCCCCGGGAGCGGGTCACGGCTGCGGGGGGCCGGTCCCCCTGAGCAGGACAGGGGTGCCGGGGGCAGGTCGCAGTGAGCGGGTCAGGACTGTGGGGGGCAAGTCGCAGTGAGCGGGTCAGGACTATCGGGGGCAAGTCGCAGTGAGCGGGTCAGGACTGTGGGGGGCAAGTCGCAGTGAGCGGGTCAGGACTGCGGGGGGCAAGTCGCAGTGAGCGGGTCAGGGCTGTGGGGGGCAAGTCGCAGTGAGCGGGTCAGGGCTGTGGGGGGCAAGTCGCAGTGAGCGGATCAGGGCTGCGGGGGGCATGTCGCAGTGAGCGGGTCAGGACTGCGGGGGCCAGTCCCTCTGAGCGGGTCAGGGCAGGGGGGGCCAGTCCCACTGAGCGGGTCAGGGCTGCGGGGGGCAGTGTCGCACTGAGCGGGTCAGGGCTGCGGGGGGCAAGTGGGGGACAGTCCCTCTGAGCGCGTCAGGGCTGCGGCGGCCAATCCATCTCAGCGGGTCAGGACTGCGGGGGGCAAGTCGCAGTGAGCGGGTGAGGTCTGCGGGGGCCAAGTCGCAGTGAGCGGGTCAGGGCTGCGGGGGGCAAGTCGCAGTGAGCGGGTGAGGTCTGCGGGGGCCAAGTCGCAGTGAGCGGGTCAGGACTGTGGGGGGCAAGTCGCAGTGAGCGGATCAGGGCTGCGGGGGGCAAGTCGCAGCGAGCGGGTCAGGGCTGCGGGGGCCAGTCCCTCTGAGCGGGTCAGGGCAGGGGGGGCCAGTCCCACTGAGCGGGTCAGGGCTGCGGGGGGCAGTGTCGCAGGGAGCAGGTCACGGCTGCGAGGGGCAAGTGGGGGACAGTCCCTCTGAGCGGGTCAGGGCTGCGGGGGCCAGTCCCTCTGAGCGCGTCAGGGCTGCGGGGGGCAAGTCCCAGTCAGCGGGACACGACTGCGGGGGACAAGTCGCAGTGAGCGGGTCAGGGCTGCGGGGGGCAAGTCGCAGTGAGCGGGTCAGGGCTGCGGGGGGCAAGTCGCAGTGAGCGGGTCAGGACTGTGGGGGGCAAGTCGCAGTGAGCGGGTCAGGACTGTGGGGGGCAAGTCGCAGTGAGCGGGTCAGGACTGTGGGGGGCAAGTCGCAGTGAGCGGGTCAGGACTGTCGGGGGCAAGTCGCAGTGAGCGGGTAAGGACTGTGGGGGGCAAGTCGCAGTGAGCGGGTCAGGGCTGCGGAGGGCAAGTCGCAGTGAGCGGGTCAGGGCTGCGGGGGGCAAGTCGCAGTGAGCGGGTCAGGGCTGCAGGTGGCCAGTCGCAGTGAGCGGGTCAGGACTGCGGGGGGCAAGTCGCAGTGAGCGGGTCAGGGATGCGGGGGGCAGTGTCGCAGTGTGCGGGTCAGGGCTGCGGGGGGGCTGGTCACAATGAGCGGGTCAGGGCTGCGGGTGGCAGGTCGCAGTGAGCGGGTCAGGGCTGCGGGGACCAGTCCCTGTCAGCGGGACAGGACTGCGGGGGGCAAGTTGCAGTGAGCGGGTCAGGGCTGCTGTGAGCGGGTCATGGTGCGGGGGCCAGTCCCTGTGAGTGGGTGAGGGCTGCGGGGGGCAGTGTCGCAGTGAGCGGGTCAGGGCTGCGGGGGCCAGTCCCTCTGAGCGGGTCAGGGCTGCGGGGTCAGTCCCTCTGAGCGGGTCAGGGCTGCGGGGCACAGTCCCTCTGAGCGGGTCAGGGCTGTGGGGGCAGGTCGCAGTGAGCGGGTCAGGGCTGCGCGGGGCCGGTCCCCGGGAGCGGGTCACGGCTGCGGGGGGCCGGTCCCCCTGAGCAGGACAGGGGTGCCGGGGGCAGGTCGCAGTGAGCGGGTCAGGACTGTGGGGGGCAAGTCGCAGTGAGCGGGTCAGGACTGTGGGGGGCAAGTCGCAGTGAGCGGGTCAGGACTGCGGGGGGCAAGTCGCAGTGAGCGGGTCAGGGCTGTGGGGGGCAAGTCGCAGTGAGCGGGTCAGGGCTGTGGGGGGCAAGTCGCAGTGAGCGGGTCAGGGCTGCGGGGGCCAGTCCCTCTGAGCGGGTCAGGGCAGGGGGGGCCAGTCCCACTGAGCGGGTCAGGGCTGCGGGGGGCAGTGTCGCACTGAGCGGGTCAGGGCTGCGGGGGGCAAGTGGGGGACAGTCCCTCTGAGCGCGTCAGGGCTGCGGCGGCCAATCCATCTCAGCGGGTCAGGACTGCGGGGGGCAAGTCGCAGTGAGCGGGTGAGGTCTGCGGGGGCCAAGTCGCAGTGAGCGGGTCAGGACTGTGGGGGGCAAGTCGCAGTGAGCGGGTCAGGGCAGGGGGGGCCAGTCACTCTGAGCGGGTCAGGGCTGCGGGGGCCAGTCCCTCTGAGCGGGTCAGGGCTGCGGGGGCCAGTCCCTGTGAGCGGGTCAGGGCTGCGGGGGCCAAGTCCTCTGAGCGGGTCAGGGCTGCGGGGGCCAGTCCCTCTGAGCGGGTCAGGGCTGCGGGGGCCAGTCCCTCTGAGCGGGTCAGAGCTGCGGGGCGCAGTGTCGCAGTGAGGGGGGTCAGGGCTTCGGGAGGCCAGTCCCCGTGAGCGGGTCAGGGCTGCGCGGGGCAGTGTCGCAGTGAGCGGACCAGGGCTGCGGGGGCCAGTCCCTGTCAGCGGGACAAGACTGCGGGGGGCAAGTCGCAGTGAGCAGGTCAGGGCTGCGGGGGGCAAGTGGGGGACAGTCCCTCTGAGCGGGTCAGGGCTGCGGGGGCCAGTCCCTCTGAGCGGGTCAGACCTGCGGGGGCATGTCCCTGTCACCGGGACACGACTGCGGGGGGAAAGTCGCAGTGAGCGGGTCAGGGCTGCGGGGGCCAGTCCCTGTGAGCGGGACAGGACTGCGGGCGGCAAGTCCCTGTCAGCGGGACAGGACTGCGGGGGGCAAGTCGCAGTGAGCGGGTCAGGTCTGCGGGGGGCAGTGTCGCAGTGAGCGGGTCCGGACTGCGGGGGGCAAGTCGCAGTGAGCGGGTCAGGGCTGCGGGGGGCAAGTCGCAGTGAGCGGGTGAGGTCTGCGGGGGGCAAGTCGCAGTGAACGGGTGAGGTCTGCGGGGGGCAAGTCGCAGTGAGCGGGTGAGGTCTGCGGGGGCCAAGTCGCAGTGAGCGGGTCTGGGCTGTGGGGACCAGTTCCTGTGAGCGGGTCAGGGCTGCGGGGACAAGTGACAGTGAGTGGGACAGGACTGCAAGGGGCAAGTCCCTGTCAGCGGGTCAGGACTGCAAGGGGGAAGTCCCTGTCAGCGGGTCAGGTCTGCGGGGGGCAAGTCGCAGTGAGCGGGTCAGGACTGCGGGGGGCAAGTCGCAGTGAGCGGGTCAGGACTGCAGGGGGCAAGTCGCAGTGAGCGGGTCATGACTGCAGGGGGCAAGTCGCAGTGAGCGGGTCAGGACTGTGGGGGGCAAGTCGCAGTGAGCGGGTCCGGACTGCGGGGGGCAAGTCGCAGTGAGCGGGTCAGGGCTGTGGGGGGCAAGTCGCAGTGAGCGGGTCCGGACTGCGGGGGGCAAGTCGCAGTGAGCGGGTCAGGGCTGTGGGGGGCAAGTCGCAGTGAGCGGGTGAGGTCTGCGGGGGGCAAGTCGCAGTGAGCGGGTCAGGGCTGCGGGGGGCAAGTCGCAGTGAGCGGGTCAGGGCTGCGGGGGGCAAGTCGCAGTGAGCGGGTGAGGTCTGCGGGGGCCAAGTCGCAGTGAGCGGGTCTGGGCTGTGGGGACCAGTTCCTGTGAGCGGGTCAGGGCTGCGGGGACAAGTGACAGTGAGTGGGACAGGACTGCAAGGGGCAAGTCCCTGTCAGCGGGTCAGGACTGCAAGAGGGAAGTCCCTGTCAGCGGGTCAGGTCTGCGGGGGGCAAGTCGCAGTGAGCGGGTCAGGACTGCGGGGGGCAAGTCGCAGTGAGCGGGTCATGACTGCAGGGGGCAAGTCGCAGTGAGCGGGTCAGGACTGTGGGGGGCAAGTCGCAGTGAGCGGGTCAGGACTGCGGGGGGCAAGTCGCAGTGAGCGGGTCAGGGCTGTTGGGGCTCGTCCCTCTGAGCGGATCTGACTGCGGGGGCCAGTCCCTCTGAGCGGGTCAGGGCTGCGGGGGCCAGTCCCTCTGAGCAGGAGACAGTGACACCTGTCCAAGTCAGGCAGGGAATCCACTTCCATCAGTCACCACACCCTATTCCCCACAGTCACGGCATCACACTGCACTCAGTCAGTGCGTCCCATTTCACTCAGTCACTGCATCCCATTTCACTCAGTCACTGCATCCCATTTCCCTCAGTCAGTGCGTCCCATTTCACTCAGTCACTGCATCCCATTTCACTCAGTCAAGGCATCCCATTTCACTCAGTCACGGCATCCCATTTCACTCAGTCACTGCCTGCAATTTCCTCAGTCACTGCCTCCCACTTCACTCAGTCACTGCCTCCAATTTCACTCAGTCACTCCCTCCCATTTCACTCAGTCACTCCCTCCCATTTCACTCAGTCACTGCATCCGATTTCACTCAGTCACTGCATCCCATTTCACTCAGTCACTGCATCCCATTTCACTCAGTCACTGCATCCCATTTCACTCAGTCACTACAACCCATTTCACGCAGTCACTGCATCCCATTTCACTCAGTCACTACATCGGATTTCAGTCAGTCACTCCCTCCCATTTCAGTCAGTCACTCCCTCCCATTTCAGTCAGTCACTCCCTCCCATTTCAGTCAGTCCCTCCCATTTCAGTCAGTCACTGCATCCCATTTCTCTCAGTCACTGCTTCCCATTTCCCTCAGTCACTGCATCCCATTTCATGGAGACAGTGAATCCTATTCAACTGCGACAGTGAATCCATTTCCATCAGTCACCGCACCCTATTCCCCACAGTCACGGCATCACATTACACTCAGTCACTGCATCCCATTTCACTCAGTCACTGCGTCCCATTTCACTCAGTCACTGCGTCCCATTTCCCGCGAGCACTGCGTCCCATTTCACTCAGTCACTGCATCCCATTACACTCAGTCACTGCATCCCATTCCAATCAGTCACTGCATCCCATTTCCCTCAGTCACTGCATCCCATTTCACTCAGTCACTGCGTCCTATTTCCCTTAGTCACTGCGTCCCATTACCCTCATCACTGCGTCCCATTACCCTCAGTCAGTGCGTCCCATTACCCTCAGTCACTGCGTCCCATTTCCCACAGTCACTGCATCTCCTTTCCTTCAGTCACTGCATCCCATTTCACTCAGTCACTGTATCCCGTTTCTCCCTGACACTTCATCAAATGTCCGTCAGATACTGCATCCCACTTGCGCAGTCAGTGCATCCCATTTCACTCAGTCACTGCAGCTCATGTCACTCTCTTACTGCATGCACTTTCCATCAGTCTCTGCATCTCATGTCACTCATTCAGTGCATCCCATTTCACTCAGTCACTGCATCCCATTTCCCTCAGTCACTGCATCCCATTTCCCTCAGTCACTGCATCCCATTTCAATCAGTCACTGCATCCCATTTCACGCAGTCACTGCATCCCATTTCACGCAGTCACTGCATCCCATATCCCATAGTCACTGCATCTCCTTTCCTCAGTCACTGCATCCCATTTCACTCAGTCACTGCAGCTCATGTCACTCTCTTACTGCATGCAATTTCCATCAGTCTCTGCATCTCATTTCTCACAATCACTGCATCCCATTTCACTCAGTGAGTTAATCACATTTCACTCAGTCACTGCATCCCATTTCCCTCAGTCACTGTATCCCGTTTCTCACTGACGCTGCATTCAATTTCCGTCAGGTACTGCAACCCATTTCCTCAGTCACTGCCTCCCATTTTCCACATTCACTGCATCTCCTTTCCCACATTCACTGCATCTCCTTTCCCACATTCACTGCATCTCCTTTCCCTCACTCACCACATTGCATTTCGCTCAGGCACTGCATCGCATTTCCCTCAGTCACTGCGTCCCATTTCACTCCGTCAGTGCGTCCCATTACCCTCAGTCACTGCGTCCCATTTCACTCAGTCACGGCATCCCATTTCACTCAGTCACTGCCTGCAATTTCCTCAGTCACTGCCTCCCACTTCACTCAGTCACTGCCTCCCATTTCACTCAGTCACAGCCTCCCATTTCACTCAGTCACTCCCTCCCATTTCACTCAGTCACTCCCTCCCATTTCACTCAGTCACTCCCATTTCAGTCAGTCACTGCATCCCATTTCACGCAGTCACTGCATCCCATATCCCATCGTCACTGCATCTCCTTTCCTCAGTCACTGCATCCTATGTCACTCAGTCACTGCATCGCATTTCACTCAGTCACTGCATCACATTTCCCACGTTCCCTGCATCTCCTTTCCCTCAGTCACTGCATCCCAATTCACTCAGCCACTGCATCACATTTTACTCAGCCACTGCATCCCATTTCACTCAGCCACTGCATCCCATTACCCCAGTCACTGCATCCCATTACCCCAGTCACTGCATCCCATGTCCCCACAGTCACTGCATCTCATTTCCCTCAGTCACTGCATCTCATTTCCCCAGTCACTGCATCCCATTTCCCTCAGTCACTGCATCCCATTTCAATCAGTCACTGCCTCCCATTTCACTCAGTCACTGTTTCCCATTTCACTCAGTCACTGTTTCCCATTTAACAGAGACAGTGAATCCTATCCAAGTGAGACAGTGAATCCATTTCCAACAGTCACCGCACCCTATTCCCCACAGTCACGGCATCACATTTCCCTCAGCCACTGCATCCCATTTCACTCAGCCACTGCATCCCATTTCACTCAGCCACTGCATCCGATTACCCCAGTCACTGCATCCCATTACCCCAGTCACTGCATCCCATGTCCCCACAGTCACTGCATCCCATGTCCCTCAGTCACTGCATCTCATTTCCCTCAGTCACTGCATCTCATTTCCCTCAGTCACTGCATCTCATTTCCCTCAGTCTCCGCATCGCATTTCCCTCAGTCACTGCATCCCATTTCCCTCAGTCACTGCATCCCATTTCAATCAGTCACTGCCTCCCATTTCACTCAGTCACTGTTTCCCATTTAACAGAGACAGTGAATCCTATCCAAGTGAGACAGTGAATCCATTTCCAACAGTCACCGCACCCTATTCCCCACAATCACGGCATCACATTTCCCTCAGTCACTGCGTCCCATTTCACTCAGTCACTGCGTCCCATTTAACTGAGACAGTGAATCTCATTGAACTGAGACAGTGCATCCCATTACCCTCAGTCACTGCATCTCTTTTCCCTCAGTCACTGCATCTCATTTTCCTCAGTCACTGCATCCCAATTCACTCAGCAACTGCATCCCATTTCACTCAGCCACTGCATCCCATTTCACTCAACCACTGCAACCCATTTCACTCAACCACTGCATCCCATTTCACTCAGCCACTTGATCATATTCACTCAGTCATTGCATCCCATTTCACTCAGTCACTGCATCCCATTTCACTCAGTCACGACATCCTATTTAACGGAAACATTGAATCCTATACAACTGGGATCGTGCATCCATTTCCCTCAGTCACCGCACCCTATTCCCTACAATCACCGCATTCCATTTCCCTCAGTCACCGCATCCCATTTCCTTCAGTCATTGCATCCCATGACCCTCGCTCATTGCATCTCATGACCCTCGCTCACTGCATCCCATGACCCTCACTCACTGCTTCCCATTTCACTCAGTCACTGCTTCCCATTTCACTCAGTCACTGCGTCCCATTTCACTCAGTCACTGCGTCCTATTTCACTCAGTCACTGCGTCCCATTTCAGTCAGTCACTGCATCACATTACCCTCAGTCACAGTATCCCATTTCCATCAGTCACAGCATCCCATTTCACTCAGTGAGTGCATCCCATTTCACTCAGTCACTGCCTCCCACTTCACGCAGTCACTGCCTCCCACTTCACTCAGTCACTGCCTCCCACTTCACACAGTCACTGCCTCCCACTTCACACAGTCACTGCCTCCCACTTCACACAGTCACTGCCTCCCACTTCACTCAGTCACTGCCTCCCACTTGACTCAGTCACTGCATCTCCTTTTGCCATTAACTGCATCGCATTTCACTCAGTCACTGCATTACATTACCCTCAGTCACAGCATCCCAATTCACTCAGTCACTGCCTCCCATTTCAGTCAGTCACTCCCTCCCATTTCCCTCAGTCACTGCATCCAATTTCCCACATTCACTGCATGTCCTTTCCCTCAGTCACTGCAGCCCATTTAACGGAGACAGTGAATCCTATTCAGCTGAGACAGTGCATCCGTTTCCGTCAGTCACCGCACCCTATTCCCCACAGTCACCGCATTCCATTTCCCTGGTCACTGCTTCCCATTTCACTCACTCACTGCATCCCATTTCACTCAGTCACTGCATCCCATTACCGTCCATCACTGCATCCCATTTCACTCAGTGACTGCATCCCATTTCACGCAGTCACTGCATCCCATTTCACTCAGTCACTGCATCCCATTTCACTCAGTCACTGCATCCCATTTCACTCAGGCACTGCGTCCCATTAGCCTCAGTCACTGCGTCCCATTTCACTCAGTCACTGCATCCCACTTCACACAGTCACTGCATCCCATTTCACTCAGTCAGAAAATCCCACTTCACTCAGTCACTGCATCCCATTTAAGTGAGACAGTGAAACTCATTGAACTGAGACGGTGCATCCCATTACCCTCAGTCACAGCAGTCCATTTCCCACAGTCACTACATCTCCTTTCCCTCAGTCACTGCATCTCATTTCCCTCAGTCACTGCATCTCATTTCCCTCAGTCACTGCATCTCATTTCCCTCAGTCACTGCGTCCCATTTCACTCAGTCACTGCGTCCCATTTAACTGAGACAGTGAATCTCATTGAACTGAGACAGTGCATCCCATTACCCTCAGTCACTGCATCTCTTTTCCCTCAGTCACTGCATCTCATTTTCCTCAGTCACTGCATCCCAATTCACTCAGCAACTGCATCCCATTTCACTCAGCCACTGCATCCCATTTCACTCAACCACTGCAACCCATTTCACTCAACCACTGCATCCCATTTCACTCAGCCACTTGATCATATTCACTCAGTCATTGCATCCCATTTCACTCAGTCACTGCATCCCATTTCACTCAGTCACGACATCCTATTTAACGGAAACATTGAATCCTATTCAACTGGGATCGTGCATCCATTTCCCTCAGTCACCGCACCCTATTCCCTACAATCACCGCATTCCATTTCCCTCAGTCACCGCATCCCATTTCCTTCAGTCATTGCATCCCATGACCCTCGCTCATTGCATCTCATGACCCTCGCTCACTGCATCCCATGACCCTCACTCACTGCTTCCCATTTCACTCAGTCACTGCTTCCCATTTCACTCAGTCACTGCGTCCCATTTCACTCAGTCACTGCGTCCTATTTCACTCAGTCACTGCGTCCCATTTCAGTCAGTCACTGCATCACATTACCCTCAGTCACAGTATCCCATTTCCATCAGTCACAGCATCCCATTTCACTCAGTGAGTGCATCCCATTTCACTCAGTCACTGCCTCCCACTTCACGCAGTCACTGCCTCCCACTTCACTCAGTCACTGCCTCCCACTTCACACAGTCACTGCCTCCCACTTCACACAGTCACTGCCTCCCACTTCACTCAGTCACTGCCTCCCACTTGACTCAGTCACTGCATCTCCTTTTGCCATTAACTGCATCGCATTTCACTCAGTCACTGCATTACATTACCCTCAGTCACAGCATCCCAATTCACTCAGTCACTGCCTCCCATTTCAGTCAGTCACTCCCTCCCATTTCCCTCAGTCACTGCATCCAATTTCCCACATTCACTGCATGTCCTTTCCCTCAGTCACTGCAGCCCATTTAACGGAGACAGTGAATCCTATTCAGCTGAGACAGTGCATCCGTTTCCGTCAGTCACCGCACCCTATTCCCCACAGTCACCGCATTCCATTTCCCTGGTCACTGCTTCCCATTTCACTCACTCACTGCATCCCATTTCACTCAGTCACTGCATCCCATTACCGTCCATCACTGCATCCCATTTCACTCAATGACTGCATCCCATTTCACGCAGTCACTGCATCCCATTTCACTCAGTCACTGCATCCCATTTCACTCAGTCACTGCATCCCATTTCACTCAGGCACTGCGTCCCATTAGCCTCAGTCACTGCGTCCCATTTCACTCAGTCACTGCATCCCACTTCACACAGTCACTGCATCCCATTTCACTCAGTCAGAAAATCCCACTTCACTCAGTCACTGCATCCCATTTAAGTGAGACAGTGAAACTCATTGAACTGAGACGGTGCATCCCATTACCCTCAGTCACAGCAGTCCATTTCCCACAGTCACTACATCTCCTTTCCCTCAGTCACTGCATCTCATTTCCCACAGTCACTACATCTCCTTTCCCTCAGTCACTGCATCTCATTTCCCTCAGTCACTGCATCTCATTTCCCTCAGTCACTGCATCTCATTTCACTCAGTCACTGCGTCCCATTTCACTCAGTCATTGCATCCCCATTTCACTCAGTCATTGCATCCCATTTCACTCAGTCACTCCCTCCCATTTCACTCAGTCACTGCATCCCATTTCAGTCAGTCACTGCATCCCATTTCCCTCAGTCACTGCATCCCATTTCCCTCAGTCAGTGCATCCCATTTCCCACATTCACTGCATCTCCTGTCCCTCAGTCACTGCATCCCATTTAACGGAGACAGTGAGTACTATTCAGCTGAGACAGTGCATCCGTTTCCATCAGTCGCCGCACCCTATTCCCCACAGTCACCACATTCCGTTTCCCTCAGTCACCGCATCCCATTTCACTCAGTCACTTGATCCCATTTCCCTCAATCACTGCATCCCATTGCCCTCAGTCACTGCATCCCATTGCCCTCAGTCACTGCATCCCATTTCACTCAGTAACTGCATCCCATTTCACTCAGTCACTGCATCCCATTTCACTCAGCCACTGCGTCCCATTTCCCCCAGTCACTGCGTCCCATTTCTCTCAGTCACTGCATCCCATTTCACTCAGTCACTGCATCCCATTTCACTCAGCCACTGCGTCCCATTACACTCAGTTACTGCATCCCATTTCACTCAGTCACTGCATCCCATTTCACTCAGTCACTGCATCCCATTTCACTCAGTCACTGCATCCCATTACCGTCCATCACTGCATCCCATTTCACTCAGTGACTGCATCCCATTACACTCAGTTACTGCATCCCATTTCACTCAGTCACTGCATCCCATTTCACTCAGTCACTGCATCCCATTTCACTCAGTCACTGCATCCCATTTCACTCAGTCACTGCATCCCATTACCGTCCATCACTGCATCCCATTTCACTCAGTGACTGCATCCCATTTCACTCAGTGACTGCATCCCATTTCACTCAGTCACAGCATCCCATTTCACTCAGTCAGAAAATCCCACTTCACTCAGTCACTGCATCCCATTTAAGTGAGACAGTGAAACTCATTGAACTGAGACGGTGCATCCCATTACCCTCAGTCACTGCATTCCATTTCCCACAGTCACTACATCTCCTTTCCCTCAGTCACTGCATCTCATTTCCCTCAGTCACTGCATCTCATTTCCCTCAGTCACTGCATCCCCATTTCACTCAGTCACTGCCTCTCATGTCACTCAGTCACTGCATCCCATTTCCCTCAGTCACTGCATCCCATTTCCCACATTCACTGCATCTCCTGTCCCTCAGTCACTGCATCCCATTCAACGGAGACAGTGAGTACTATTCAGCTGAGACAGTGCATCCGTTTCCATCAGTCGCCGCACCCTATTCCCCAAAGTCACCACATTCCATTTCCCTCAGTCACCGCATCCCATTTCACTCAGTCACTTGATCCCATTTCCCTCAATCACTGCATCCCATTGCCCTCAGTCACTGCATCCCATTTCACTCAGTCACTGCATCCCATTTCACTCAGTCACTGCCTCCCATTTCACTCAGTCACTGCATCCCATTTCACTCAGTCACTGCCTCCCATTTCACTCAGTCACTGCATCCCATTTCCCTCAGTCACTGCACCCCGTTTCACTCGGTCACTGCACCCCGTTTCACTCGGTCACTGCGTCCCATTTCACTCAGCCACTGCGTCCCATTTCCCTCAGTCACTGCATCCCATTTCCCTCAGTCACTGCTACCCATTTCACTCAGCCACGGCATCCCATTTCACTCAGCCACGGCATCCCATTTCACTCAGCCACGGCATCCCATTTCACTCAGTGACTGCATCCCATTTCACTGAGCCACTGCATCCCATTTCACTCAGTCACTGCGTCCCATTTCCCTCCGTCATTGCGTCCCATTTCCCACAGTCACTGCATCTCCTTTCCTCAGTCACAGCTTGCCATTTCCCACAGTCACTGAATCACCTTTCCCTCAGTCCCTGCATCCCATTCCATTCAGCCACTGCATCCCATTTCACTCAGTCACTGCATCCCATTTCCCACAGTCACTGCAAACCCATTACCCTCAGTCGCAGCATCCCGTTTCCACAGGCACTGCATCTCCTTTCCCTCAGTCACTCCCTCCCATTTACATCAGTCACTGCATCCCATTTATCTCAGTCACTGCATCCCATTTACATCAGTCACTGCATCCCATTTATCTCAGTCTCTGCATCCCATTTCACGCTGTCACTGCATCCCATTTCACGCAGTCACTGAATCCCATTTCCCTCAGTCACTGCATAACATTCCCCACAGTCACCGCATCCCGTTTCCCACAGACACGGCATCCCATTTCACTCAGCCACGGCATCCCATTTCACTCAGCCACGGCATCCTATTTCACTCAGTGACTGCATCCCATTTCACTCAGTCACTGCATCCCATTACCGTCCATCACTGCATCCCATTTCACTCAGTGACTGCATCCCATTTCACTCAGTGACTGCATCCCATTTCACTCAGTCACTGCATCCCATTTCACTCAGTCACTGCCTCCCATTTCACTCAGTCACGGCATCCCATTTCACTCAGTCACAGCATCCCATTTCACTCAGTCACTGCCTCCCATTACCCACAGTCACTGCATCTCCATTCCCTCAGTCACTGCATCCCATTTCACTCAGTCAGAAAATCCCACTTCACTCAGTCACTGCATCCCATTTAAGTGAGACAGTGAAACTCATTGAACTGAGACAGTGCATCCCATTACCCTCAGTCACAGCATTCCATTTCCCACAGTCACTGCATCTCCTTCCCCTAAGTCACTACATCTCCTTTCCCTCAGTCACTGCATCTCACTTCCCTCAGTCACTGCATCTCATTTCCCTCAGTCACTGCATCTCATTTCCCTCAGTCACTGCATCTCATTTCCCTCAGTCACTGCATCCCCATTTCACTCAGTCATTGCATCCCATTTCACTCAGTCACTCCCTCCCATTTCACTCAGTCACTGCATCTCATTTCCCTCAGTCACTGCATCTCCTTTCCCACATTCACTGCATCTCCTGTCCCTCAGTCACTGCATCCCATTCAACAGAGACAGTGAGTACTATTCAGCTGAGACAGTGCATCCGTTTCCATCAGTCGCCGCACCCTATTCCCCAAAGTCACCACATTCCATTTCCCTCAGTCACCGCATCCCATTTCACTCAGTCACTTGATCCCATTTCCCTCAATCACTGCATCCCATTGCCCTCAGTCACTGCATCCCATTTCACTCAGTCACTGCATCCCATTTCACTCAGTCACTGCCTCCCATTTCACTCAGTCACTGCCTGCCATTTCACTCAGTCACTGCCTGCCATTTCACTCAGTCACTGCATCCCATTTCCCTCGGTCACTGCACCCCATTTCACTCGGTCACTGCGTCCCATTTCACTCAGCCACTGCGTCCCATTTCCCTCAGTCACTGCATCCCATTTCCCTCAGTCACTGCTACCCATTTCCCTCAGTCACTGCTACCCATTTCACACAGCCACGGCATCCCATTTCACTCAGCCACGGCATCCCATTTCACTCAGCCACGGCATCCCATTTCACTCAGTGACTGCATCCCATTTCACTGAGCCACTGCATCCCATTTCACTCAGTCACTGCGTCCCATTTCCCTCCGTCATTGCGTCCCATTTCCCACAGTCACTGCATCTCCTTTCCTCAGTCACAGCTTGCCATTTCCCACAGTCACTGAATCACCTTTCCCTCAGTCCCTGCATCCCATTCCATTCAGCCACTGCATCCCATTTCACTCAGTCATTGGATCCCATTTCCCACAGTCACTGCAAACCCATTACCCTCAGTCGCAGCATCCCGTTTCCACAGGCACTGCATCTCCTTTCCCTCAGTCACTGCATCCCATTTACATCAGTCACTGCATCCCATTTATCTCAGTCACTGCATCCCATTTACATCAGTCACTGCATCCCATTTATCTCAGTCTCTGCATCCCATTTCACGCTGTCACTGCATCCCATTTCACGCAGTCACTGCATCCCATTTATCTCAGTCACTGCATCCCATTTACACCAGTCACTGCATCCCATTTGTCTCAGTCTCTGCATCCCATTTCACGCTGTCACTGCATCCCATTTCACGCAGTCACTGAATCCCATTTCCCTCGGTCACTGCATAACATTCCCCACAGTCACCGCATCCCGTTTCCCACAGACACGGCATCCCATTTCACTCAGCCACTGTGTCCCATTTCCCTCCGTCATTGCATCCCATTTCCCAGAGTCACTGCATCTCCTTTCCTCAGTCACAGCTTGCCATTTCCCACAGTAACTGAATCACCTTTCCCTCAGTCACTGCATCCCATTTCACTCAGTCACTGCACCCCATTTCACTCAGTCACAGCATCGCATTTCACTCAGTCACTGCATCGCATTTCACTCAGTCACTGCATCCCATTTCACTCAGTCACTGCATCCCATTTCACTCAGTCACTGCATCCCATTCCACTCAATCACTGCATCCTATTTCACTCAGTCACTGCAACCCGTTTCCAAAAGTCACTGCGTCTCCTTTCCTTCAGCCGCTGCATCCCAATTCCCTCAGTCACTGCATCCCGTTTCACGCAGTCACTGCATCCCATTTCACTCAGTCACTGCATCCCATTTCACTCAGTCACTGCATCTCCTTTCCCTCAGTCACTGCATCCCATTTACATCAGTCACTGCATCCCATTTATCTCAGTCACTGCATCCCATTTACATCAGTCACTGCATCCCATTTATCTCAGTCACTGCATCCCATTTCACGCTGTCACTGCATCCCATTTCACGCAGTCACTGAATCCCATTTCCCTCAGTCACTGCATCACATTCCCCACAGTCACCGCATCCCGTTTCCCACAGACACGGCATCCCATTTCACTCAGCCACTGCGTCCCATTTCCCTCCGTCATTGCATCCCATTTCCCACAGTCACTGAATCTCCTTTCCTCAGTCACAGCTTGCCATTTCCGACAGTAACTGAATCACCTTTCCCTCAGTCACTGCATCCCATTTCACTCAGCTATGGCATCCCATTTCACTCAGTCACTGCACCCCATTTCACTCTGCCACTGCATCCCATTTCACTCAGTCACTGCATCGCATTCCACTCAATCACTGTATCCTATTTCACTCAGTCACTGCAACCCGTTTCCAAAAGTCACTGCGTCTCCTTTCCTTCAGCCGCTGCATCCCAATTCCCTCAGTCACTGCATCCCATTTCACTCAGCCACTGCATCCCATTTCACTCAGCCACTGCATCCCATTTCACTCAGCCACTGCATCCCATTTCACCTCGTCCACTGCATCACATTTCACTCAGTCACTGCCTCCCATTTCACTCAGTCACTGCCTCCCATTTCACTCAGTCACTGACTCCCATTTCACTCAGTCACTGACTCCCATTTCACTCAGTCACTCCATCGCATTTCACTCAGACACTCCATCCCATTTCACTCAGACACTCCAACCCATTTCAGTCAGTCACAGCATCCCATTTGTCATCGTCACTGCATCTCCTTTCCTCAGTCACTCCATCCCATTTCAGTCAGTCACTGCACCCCATTTCACTCAGTCACTGCATCCCATTTCCCACATTCAGTGGGTCTCCTTTCACTCTGTCACTGCATCCCATTTCACTCAGTCACTGCATCACATTTCACTCAGTCATTGCAACCCTTTTCCCACAGTCACTGCATCTCCATTCCCTCAGTCACTGCATCGCATTACCCTCAGTCACAGCATCCCACTTCACTCAGTCAGAGCATCCCATTTCACTCAGTCACTGCATCCCACTTAACTGAGACAGTGAATCTCATTGAACTGAGACAGTGCATCCCATTACACTCAGACACAGCATTCCATTTCCCACAGTCACTGCATCTCCTTCCCCTAAGTCACTGCATCTCATTTCCCTCAGTCACTGCATCCCATTTCCATCAGCCACTGCATCCCATTCCCCTCAGTCACTGCCTCCCATTTCACTCAGTCACTGCCTCCCATTTCACTCAGTCAGTGCCTCCCATTTCACTCAGTCACTGCCTCCCATTTCACTAAGTCACTGCAACCCATTTCCATCAGACACAGCATCCCATTACCCTCAGTCACTGCAGCACATTTCACACAGACACTGCATCACATTTCCCTCAGTCACAGCATCCCATTTCACTCAGTCACTGCATCACATTTCACTCAGTCAATTCGTCCCATTACACTCAGTCAATTCGTCCCATTACACTCAGTCACTGCGTCCCATTTCACTCAGTCACTGCCTCCCACTTCACGCAATCACTGCGTCCCATTGCACTCACTCACTGCGTCCCATTTCCCTCAGTCACTGCAACCCATTTCCCACAGTCACTGCAACCCATTTCCCACAGTCACAGTATCCCATTTCCATCAGTCACAGCATCCCATTTCACTCAGTGAGTGCATCCCACTTCACGCAATCACTGCGTCCCATTGCACTCAGTCACTGCGTCCCATTTCCCTCAGCCACTGCAACCCATTTCCCACAGTCACAGTATCCCATTTCACTCAGTGAGTGCATCCCATTTCACTCAGTCACTGCCTCCCACTTCACGCAATCACTGCCTCCCATTTCACTCAGTCACTGCATCCCATTTCACTCAGTCACTGCCTCCCACTTCACACAGTCACTGACTCCCACTTCACACAGTCACTGACTCCCACTTCACACAGTCACTGACTCCCACTTCACACAGTCACTGACTCCCACTTCACTCAGTCACTGCATCTCCTTTTGCCATTAACTGCATTACCCTCAGTCACAGCATCCCATTTCACTCAGTGACGGCCTCCCATTTCACTCAGTGACCGCCACCCATTTCACTCAGTCACTGCATTACATTACCCTCAGTCACAGCATCCCATTACAATCAGTCACTGCCTCCCATTTCACTCAGTCACTGCCACCCATTTCACTCAGTCACTGCCACCCATTTCACTCAGTCACTGCCACCCATTTCACTCAGTCACTGCCACCCATTTCACTCAGTCGCTGCCTCCCACTTCACTCAGTCACTGCCTCCCACTTCACTCAGTCACTGCATCACATTTCACTCAGTCACTGCATCACATTTCACTCAGTCACTGCTTCCCATTTCACTCAGCCACGGCATCCCATTTCACTCAGCCACGGCATCCCATTTCACTCAGCCACGGCATCCCATTTCACTCAGCCACGGCATCCCATTTCACTGAGCCACTGCATCCCATTTCACTCAGTCACTGCGTCCCATTTCCCTCCGTCATTGCGTCCCATTTCAACAGTCACTGCATCTCCTTTCCTCAGTCACAGCTTGCCATTTCCCACAGTCACTGAATCACCTTTCCCTCACTCACTGCATCCCATTCCACTGAGTCACAGCATCCCATTTCCCTCAGTCCCTGCATCCCATTCCATTCAGCCACTGCATCCCATTTCACTCAGTCACTGCACCCCATTTCACTCAGTCACAGCATCGCATTTCACTCAGTCACTACATACCCATTACCCTCAGTCACAGCATCCCATTTCCACAGGCACTGCATCTCCTTTCCCTCAGTCACTGCATCCCATTTACATCAGTCACTGCATCCCATTTATCTCAGTCACTGCATCCCATTTCACGCAGTCACTGAATCCCATTTCCCTCGGTCACTGCATAACATTCCCCACAGTCACCGCATCCCGTTTCCCACAGACACGGCATCCCATTTCACTCAGCCACTGTGTCCCATTTCCCTCCGTCATTGCATCCCATTTCCCAGAGTCACTGCATCTCCTTTCCTCAGTCACAGCTTGCCATTTCCCACAGTCACTGAATCACCTTTCCCTCAGTCACTGCATCCCATTCCACTGAGGCACAGCATCCCATTTCACTCAGTCACTGCACCCCATTTCACTCAGTCACAGCATCGCATTTCACTCAGTCACAGCATCGCATTTCACTCAGTCACAGCATCGCATTTCACTCAGTCACTGCATCCCATTTCACTCAACCACTGCATCCCATTTCACTCAACCACTGCATCCCATTTCACTCAGCCACTGCATCCCATTTCACTCAGTCACTGCATTGCATTCCACTCAATCACTGCATCCTATTTCACTCAATCACTGCAACCCGTTTCCAAAAGTCACTGCGTCTACTTTCCTTCAGCCACTGCATCCCAATTCCCTGTCACTGCATCCCATTTCACGCAGTCACTGCATCCCATTTCACTCAGTCACTGCATCCCATTTCACTCAGTCACTGCATCCCATTTCACTCAGTCACTGCATCCCATTTCACTCATCCACTGCATCACATTTCACTCAGTCACTGCTTCCCATTTCACTCAGCCACGGCATCCCATTTCACTCAGCCACGGCATCCCATTTCACTCAGCCACGGCATCCCATTTCACTGAGCCACTGCATCCCATTTCACTCAGTCACTGCGTCCCATTTCCCTCCGTCATTGCGTCCCATTTCCCACAGTCACTGCATCTCCTTTCCTCAGTCACAGCTTGCCATTTCCCACAGTCACTGAATCAACTTTCCCTCACTCACTGCATCCCATTCCACTGAGTCACAGCATCCCATTTCCCTCAGTCCCTGCATCCCATTCCATTCAGCCACTGCATCCCATTTCACTCAGTCACTGCACCCCATTTCACTCAGTCACAGCATCGCATTTCACTCAGTCACTGCATACCCATTACCCTCAGTCGCAGCATCCCATTTCCACAGGCACTGCATCTCCTTTCCCTCAGTCACTGCATCCCATTTACATCAGTCACTGCATCCCATTTATCTCAGTCACTGCATCCCATTTCACGCAGTCACTGAATCCCATTTCCCTCGGTCACTGCATAACATTCCCCACAGTCACCGCATCCCGTTTCCCACAGACACGGCATCCCATTTCACTCAGCCACTGTGTCCCATTTCCCTCCGTCATTGCATCCCATTTCCCAGAGTCACTGCATCTCCTTTCCTCAGTCACAGCTTGCCATTTCCCACAGTCACTGAATCACCTTTCCCTCAGTCACTGCATCCCATTCCACTGAGGCACAGCATCCCATTTCACTCAGTCACTGCACCCCATTTCACTCAGTCACAGCATCGCATTTCACTCAGTCACTGCATCCCATTTCACTCAACCACTGCATCCCATTTCACTCAGCCACTGCATCCCATTTCACTCAGTCACTGCATCGCATTCCACTCAATCACTGCATCCTATTTCACTCAATCACTGCAACCCGTTTCCAAAAGTCACTGCGTCTCCTTTCCTTCAGCCACTGCATCCCAATTCCCTGTCACTGCATCCCATTTCACGCAGTCACTGCATCCCATTTCACTCATCCACTGCATCCCATTTCACTCAGTCACTGCATCCCATTTCACTCATCCACTGCATCACATTTCACTCAGTCACTGCATCCCATTTCACTCAGCGACTGCATCCCATTTCACTCCATCCACTGCATCACATTTCACTCAGTCACTGCATCCCATTTCACTCAGTCACTGCCTCCCATTTCACTCAGTCACTGACTCCCATTTCACTCAGACACTCCATCCCATTTCACTCAGACACTCCATCCCATTTCAGTCAGTCACTCCATCCCATTTCATTCAGTCACTGCATCCCATTTCATTCAGTCACTGCATCCCATTTCAGGCAGTCACTGCATCCCATTTCCCATCGTCACTGCATCTCCTTTCCTCAGTCACTCCATCCCATTTCACTCAGTCACAGCATCCCATGTCCCTAAGTCACAGCACCCCACTTCACTCAGTCAGAGCATCCCATTTCACTCAGTCAGAGCATCCCATTTCACTGAGACAGTGAATCTCATTGAACTGAGACAGTGCATCCCATTACACTCAGACACAGCATTCCATTTCCCAGAGTCACTGCATCTCCTTCCCCTCAGTCACTGCATCTCATTTCCCTCAGTCACTGCATCCCATTTCCATCAGCCACTGCATCCCATTCCCCTCAGTCACTGCATCACATTTCACACAGACACTGCATCACATTTCCCTCAGTCACAGCATCCCATTTCACTCAGTGACTGCGTCCCATTTCACTCAGTCAATTCGTCCCATTACACTCAGTCAATTCGTCCCATTTCCCTCAGTTACTGCAACCCATTTCCCACAGTCACTGCAACCCATTTCCCACAGTCACAGTATCCCATTTCCATCAGTCACAGCATCCCATTTCACTCAGTGAGTGCATCCCATTTCACTTAGTCACTGCCTCGCACTTCACGCAATCACTGCCTCCCATTTCACTCAGTCACTGCATCCCATTTCACCGAGTCACTGCCTCCCACTTCACAGTCACTGCCTCCCACTTCACACAGTCACTGCCACCCATTTCACTCAGTCACTGCATCTCCTTTTGCCATTAACTGCATCTCGTTTCCCTCAGTCACTGCATCCCATTTCCATCAGTCACTGCATTCCATTTCACTCAGTCACTGCATCCCATTTCCCACAGTCACTGCATACCCATTACCCTCAGTCGCAGCATCCCGTTTCCACAGGCACTGCATCTCCTTTCCCTCAGTCACTGCATCCCATTTACATCAGTCACTGCATCCCATTTACATCAGTCACTGCATCCCATTTATCTCAGTCACTGCATCCCATTTCACGCTGTCACTGCGTCCCATTTCACGCAGTCACTGAATCCCATTTCCCTCGGTCACTGCATAACATTCCCCACAGTCACCGCATCCCGTTTCCCACAGACACGGCATCCCATTTCACTCAGTCACTGCCTCCCATTTCACTCAGTCACTGCCTCCCATTTCACTCAGTCACTGCAACCCATTTCCATCAGCCACTGCATCCCATTACCCTCAGTCACTGCATCACATTTCACACAGATACTGCATCACATTTCCCTCAGTCACAGCAACCCATTTCACTCAGTGACTGCGTCCCATTTCACTCAGTCAATTCGTCCCATTACACTCAGTCACCGCATCCCATTTCACTCAGTCACTGCATCCCCTTACCCACAGTCACTGCATCACATTACCCTCAGTCACAGTATCCCATTTCCATCAGTCACAGCATCCCAATTCACTCAGTCACTGCCTCCCACTTCACGCAATCACTGCCTCCCATTTCACTCAGTCACAGCATCCCATTTCCCTCAGTCACTGCAACCCATTTCCCACAGTCACAGTATCCCATTTCACTCAGTCACTGCATCCCATTTCACCGAGTCACTGCCTCCCACTTCACACAGTCACTGACTCCCACTTCGCACAGTCACTGCCAACCATTTCACTCAGTCACTGCCACCCATTTCACTCAGTCACTGCATCTCCTTTTGCCATTAACTGCATTACCCTCAGTCACAGCATCCCATTACACTCAGTCACTGCCTCCCATTTCACTCAGTCACTGCCACCCATTTCACTCAGTCACTGCCTCCCACTTCACTCAGTCACTGCCTCCCACTTCACTCAGTCACTGCCTCCCACTTCACTCAGTCACTGCCTCCCACTTCACTCAGTCACTGCCTCCCATTTCACTCAGTCACTGCCACCCATTTCACTCAGTCACTGCCACCCATTTCACTCAGCCACTGCATCACATTTCACTCAGTCACTGCTTCCCATTTCACTCAGCCACGGCATCCCATTTCACTCAGCCACGGCATCCCATTTCACTCAGCCACGGCATCCCATTTCACTCAGTGACTGCATCCCATTTCACTGAGCCACTGCATCCCATTTCACTCAGTCACTGCGTCCCATTTCCCTCCGTCATTGCGTCCCATTTCCCACAGTCACTGCATCTCCTTTCCTCAGTCACAGCTTGCCATTTCCCACAGTAACTGAATCACCTTTCCCTCAGTCACTGCATCCCATTCCACTGAGGCACAGCATCCCATTTCACTCAGTCACAGCATCCCATTTCACTCAGTCACAGCATCCCATTTCACTCAGCCACTGCATCCCATTTCACTCAGCCACTGCATCCCATTTCACTCAGTCACTGCATCGCATTCCACTCAATCACTGCATCCTATTTCACTCAGTCACTGCAACCCGTTTCCAAAAGTCACTGCGTCTCCTTTCCTTCAGCCGCTGCATCCCAATTCCCTCAGTCACTGCATCCCATTTCACTCAGCCACTGCATCCCATTTCACTCAGCCACTGCATCCCATTTCACCTCGTCCACTGCATCACATTTCACTCAGTCACTGCATCCCATTTCACTCAGTCACTGCATCCCATTTCACTCAGTCACTGCATCCCATTTCACTCAGTCACTGCCTCCCATTTCACTCAGTCAATGCATCCCATTTCCCAAAGTCACTGCATCCCATTTCACTCAGTCACTGCCTCCCATTTCACTCAGTCACTGCCTCCCATTTCACTCAGTCACTGACTCCCATTTCACTCAGTCACTGACTCCCATTTCACTCAGTCACTCCATCCCATTTCAGTCAGACACTCCAACCCATTTCAGTCAGTCACTGCATCCCATTTGTCATCGTCACTGCATCTCCTTTCCTCAGTCACTCCATCCCATTTCAGTCAGTCACTGCACCCCATTTCACTCAGTCACTGCTTCCCATTTCCCACATTCAGTGGGTCTCCTTTCCCTCTGTCACTGCATCCCATTTCACTCAGTCACTGCATCACATTTCACTCAGTCATTGCAACCCTTTTCCCACAGTCACTGCATCTCCATTCCCTCAGTCACTGCATCGCATTACCCTCAGTCACAGCATCCCACTTCACTCAGTCAGAGCATCCCAATTCCCTCAGTCACTGCATCCCATTTCACGCAGTCACTGCATCCCATTTCACTCAGTCACTGTATCCCATTTCACTCAGCGACTGCATCCCATTTCATTCCGTCCACTGCATCACATTTCACTCAGTCACTGCATCCCATTTCCAAAAGTCACTGCCTCCCATTTCACTCAGTCACTGCCTCCCATTTCACTCAGTCACTGCCTCCCATTTCACTCAGTCACTGCCTCCCATTTCACTCAGTCACTGCCTCCCATTTCACTCAGTCACTGACTCCCATTTCACTCAGTCACTGACTCCCATTTCACTCAGTCACTGACTCCCATTTCACTCAGTCACTCCATCCCATTTCACTCAGACACTCCAACCCATTTCAGTCAGTCACTGCATCCCATTTGTCATCGTCACTGCATCTCCTTTCCTCAGTCACTCCATCCCATTTCAGTCAGTCACTGCACCCCATTTCACTCAGTCACTGCATCCCATTTCCCACATTCAGTGGGTCTCCTTTCCCTCTGTCACTGCATCCCATTTCACTCAGTCACTGCATCACATTTCACTCAGTCATTGCAACCCTTTTCCCACAGTCACTGCATCTCCATTCCTTCAGTCACTGCATCGCATTACCCTCAGTCACAGCATCCCACTTCACTCAGTCAGAGCATCCCATTTCACTCAGTCACTGCATCCCACTTAACTGAGACAGTGAATCTCATTGAACTGAGACAGTGCATCCCATTACACTCAGACACAGTATTCCATTTCCCACAGTCACTGCATCTCCTTCCCCTAAGTCACTGCATCTCATTTCCCTCAGTCACTGCATCCCATTTCCATCAGCCACTGCATCCCATTCCCCTCAGTCACTGCCTCCCATTTCACTCAGTCACTGCCTCCCATTTCACTCAGTCACTGCCTCCCATTTCACTAAGTCACTGCAACCCATTTCCATCAGCCACTGCATCCCATTACCCTCAGTCACTGCATCACATTTCACACAGACACTGCATCACATTTCCCTCAGTCACAGCATCCCATTTCACTCAGTGACTGCGTCCCATTTCACTCAGTCAATTCGTCCCATTACACTCAGTCAATTCGTCCCATTACACTCAGTCACTGCGTCCCATTACACTCAGTCACTGCGTCCCATTTCACTCAGTCACTGCATCACATTACCCTCAGTCACAGTATCCCATTTCCATCAGTCACAGCATCCCATTTCACCCAGTGAGTGCATCCCATTTCACTCAGTCACTGCCTCCCACTTCACGCAATCACTGCGTCCCATTGCACTCACTCACTGCGTCCCATTTCCCTCAGTCACTGCAACCCATTTCCCACAGTCACTGCAACCCATTTCCCACAGTCACAGTATCCCATTTCCATCAGTCACAGCATCCCATTTCACTCAGTGAGTGCATCCCACTTCATGCAATCACTGCCTCCCATTTCACTCAGTCACTGCTCCCATTTCACCGAGTCACTGCCTCCCACTTCACACAGTCACTGCATCTCCTTTTGCCATTAACTGCATCGCATTTCACTCAGTCACTGCATCACATTACCCTCAGTCACTGCATCACATTACCCTCAGTCACAGCATCCCATTTCACTCAGTGACTGCCTCCCACTTCACTCAGTGACTGCCTCCCACTTCACTCAGTCACTGCCTCCCAATTCACTCAGTCACTGCCTCCCAATTCACTCAGTCACTGCCTCCCAATTCACTCAGTCACTGACTTCCATTTCACTCAGTCACTGACTTCCATTTCACTCAGTCATTCCATCCCATTACACTCAGACACTCCAACCCATTTCAGACAGTCACTGCATCCCATTTCCCATCGTCACTGCATCCCCTTTCCTCAGTCACTCCATCCCATTTCACTCAGTCACTGCATCCCATTTAACTGAGACAGTGAATCTCATTGAACTGAGACAGTGCATCCCATTACACTCAGACACAGCATTCCATTTCCCACAGTCACTGCATCTCCTTCCCCTAAGTCACTGCTTCTCATTTCCCTCAGTCACTGCATCCCATTCCCCTCAGTCACTGCCTCCCAATTCACTCAGTCACTGCCTCCCAATTCACTCAGTCACTGCCTCCCATTTCACTAAGTCACTGCAACCCATTTCCATCAGCCACTGCATCCCATTACCCTCAGTCACTGCATCACATTTCACACAGACACTGCATCACATTTCCCTCAGTCACAGCAACCCATTTCACTCAGTGACTGCGTCCCATTTCACTCAGTCAATTCGTCCCATTACACTCAGTCAATTCGTCCCATGACACTCAGTCACTGCATCCCATTACACTCAGTCACTGCATCCCATTTCACTCAGTCACTGCATCCCATTTCACTCAGTCACTGCATCCCATTTCACTCAGTCACTGCATCCCCTTACCCACAGTCACTGCATCACATTACCCTCAGTCACAGTATCCCATTTCCATCAGTCACAGCATCCCAATTCACTCAGTCACTGCCTCCCACTTCACGCAATCACTGCCTCCCATTTCACTCAGTCAATTCGTCCCATTTCACTCAGTCAATTCGTCCCATTACACTCAGTCACTGCGTCCCATTACACTCAGTCACTGCGTCCCATTGCACTCAGTCACTGCGTCCCATTTCCCTCAGTCACTGCAACCCATTTCCCACAGTCACAGTATCCCATTTCACTCAGTGAGTGCATCCCATTTCACTCAGTCACTGCCTCCCACTTCACGCAATCACTGCCTCCCATTTCACTCAGTCACTGCATCCCATTTCACTCAGTCACTGCCTCCCACTTCACACAGTCACTGACTCCCACTTCACACAGTCACTGCCACCCATTTCACTCAGTCACTGCATCTCCTTTTGCCATTAACTGCATTACCCTCAGTCACAGCATCCCATTTCACTCAGTGACGGCCTCCCATTTCACTCAGTGACCGCCACCCATTTCACTCAGTCACTGCATTACATTACCCTCAGTCACAGCATCCCATTACAATCAGTCACTGCCTCCCATTTCACTCAGTCACTGCCACCCATTTCATTCACTCAGTCACTGCCACCCATTTCACTCAGTCACTGCCACCCATTTCACTCAGTCACTGCCACCCATTTCACTCAGTCACTGCCACCCATTTCACTCAGTCGCTGCCACCCATTTCACTCAGTCGCTGCCTCCCACTTCACTCAGTCACTGCATCACATTTCACTCAGTCACTGCATCACATTTCACTCAGTCACTGCTTCCCATTTCACTCAGCCACGGCATCCCATTTCACTCAGCCACGGCATCCCATTTCACTCAGCCACGGCATCCCATTTCACTCAGCCACGGCATCCCATTTCACTGAGCCACTGCATCCCATTTCACTCAGTCACTGCGTCCCATTTCCCTCCGTCATTGCGTCCCATTTCCCACAGTCACTGCATCTCCTTTCCTCAGTCACAGCTTGCCATTTCCCACAGTCACTGAATCACCTTTCCCTCACTCACTGCATCCCATTCCACTGAGTCACAGCATCCCATTTCCCTCAGTCCCTGCATCCCATTCCATTCAGCCACTGCATCCCATTTCACTCAGTCACTGCACCCCATTTCACTCAGTCACAGCATCGCATTTCACTCAGTCACTGCATACCCATTACCCTCAGTCGCAGCATCCCATTTCCACAGGCACTGCATCTCCTTTCCCTCAGTCACTGCATCCCATTTACATCAGTCACTGCATCCCATTTATCTCAGTCACTGCATCCCATTTCACGCAGTCACTGAATCCCATTTCCCTCGGTCACTGCATAACATTCCCCACAGTCACCGCATCCCGTTTCCCACAGACACGGCATCCCATTTCACTCAGCCACTGTGTCCCATTTCCCTCCGTCATTGCATCCCATTTCCCAGAGTCACTGCATCTCCTTTCCTCAGTCACAGCTTGCCATTTCCCACAGTCACTGAATCACCTTTCCCTCAGTCACTGCATCCCATTCCACTGAGGCACAGCATCCCATTTCACTCAGTCACTGCACCCCATTTCACTCAGTCACAGCATCGCATTTCACTCAGTCACTGCATCCCATTTCACTCAACCACTGCATCCCATTTCACTCAACCACTGCATCCCATTTCACTCAACCACTGCATCGCATTCCACTCAATCACTGCATCCTATTTCACTCAATCACTGCAACCCGTTTCCAAAAGTCACTGCGTCTCCTTTCCTTCAGCCACTGCATCCCAATTCCCTGTCACTGCATCCCATTTCACGCAGTCACTGCATCCCATTTCACTCAGTCACTGCATCCCATTTCACTCAGTCACTGCATCCCATTTCACTCATCCACTGCATCACATTTCACTCATCCACTGCATCACATTTCACTCAGTCACTGCATCCCATTACACTCAGCGACTGCATCCCATTTCACTCCATCCACTGCATCCCATTTCACTCAGCGACTGCATCCCATTTCACTCCATCCACTGCATCACATTTCACTCAGTCACTGCCTCCCATTTCACTCAGTCACTGCCTCCCATTTCACTCAGTCACTGCCTCCCATTTCACTCAGTCACTGCCTCCCATTTCACTCAGTCACTGACTCCCATTTCACTCAGTCACTGACTCCCATTTCACTCAGTCACTGACTCCCATTTCACTCAGACACTCCATCCCATTTCACTCAGACACTCCATCCCATTTCAGTCAGTCACTCCATCCCATTTCATTCAGTCACTGCATCCCATTTCATTCAGTCACTGCATCCCATTTCAGGCAGTCACTGCATCCCATTTCCCATCGTCACTGCATCTCCTTTCCTCAGTCACTCCATCCCATTTCACTCAGTCACAGCATCCCATGTCCCTAAGTCACAGCACCCCACTTCACTCAGTCAGAGCATCCCATGTCACACAGTCAGAGCATCCCATTTAACTGAGACAGTGAATCTCATTGAACTGAGACAGTGCATCCCATTACACTCAGACACAGCATTCCATTTCCCAGAGTCACTGCATCTCCTTCCCCTCAGTCACTGCATCTCATTTCCCTCAGTCACTGCATCCCATTTCCATCAGCCACTGCATCCCATTCCCCTCAGTCACTGCATCACATTTCACACAGACACTGCATCACATTTCCCTCAGTCACAGCATCCCATTTCACTCAGTGACTGCGTCCCATTTCACTCAGTCAATTCGTCCCATTACACTCAGTCAATTCGTCCCATTTCCCTCAGTTACTGCAAACCATTTCCCACAGTCACTGCAACCCATTTCCCACAGTCACAGTATCCCATTTCCATCAGTCACAGCATCCCATTTCCATCAGTCACAGCATCCCATTTCACTCAGTGAGTGCATCCCATTTCACTCAGTCACTGCCTCCCACTTCACGCAATCACTGCCTCCCATTTCACTCAGTCACTGCATCCCATTTCACCGAGTCACTGCCTCCCACTTCACAGTCACTGCCTCCCACTTCACACAGTCACTGCATCCCATTTCACTCAGTCACTGCATCTCCTTTTGCCATTAACTGCATCTCATTTCCCTCAGTCACTGCATCCCATTTCCATCAGTCACAGCATCCCATTTCACTCAGTCACTGACTCCCATTTCACTCAGTCACTGACTCCCATTTCACTCAGTGACTGCCTCCCATTTCACTCAGTCACTGCATCCCACTTCACTCAGTCACTGCATCCCACTTCACTCAGTCACTGCATCCCACTTCACTCAGTCACTGCCTCCCACTTCACTCAGTCACTGCCACCCATTTCACTCAGTCACTGCATCTCCTTTCGCCATTAACTGCATCTCGTTTCCCTCAGTCACTGCATCCCATTTCCATCAGTCACTGCATTCCATTTCACACAGACACTGCATCACATTTCCCTCAGTCACAGCATCCCATTTCACTCAGTGACTGCGTCCCATTTCACTCAGTCAATTCGTCCCATTACTCTCAGTCAATTCGTCCCATTTCCCTCAGTTACTGCAACCCATTTCCCACAGTCACTGCAACCCATTTCCCACAGTCACAGTATCCCATTTCCATCAGTCACAGCATCCCATTTCACTCAGTGAGTGCATCCCATTTCACTTAGTCACTGCCTCCCACTTCACGCAATCACTGCCTCCCATTTCACTCAGTCACTGCATCCCATTTCACCGAGTCACTGCCTCCCACTTCACAGTCACTGCCTCCCACTTCACACAGTCACTGCCACCCATTTCACTCAGTCACTGCATCTCCTTTTGCCATTAACTGCATCTCATTTCCCTCAGTCACTGCATCCCATTTCCATCAGTCACAGCATCCCATTTCACTCAGTCACTGACTCCCATTTCACTCAGTCACTGACTCCCATTTCACTCAGTCACTGCATCCCACTTCACTCAGTCACTGCATCCCACTTCACTCAGTCACTGCCTCCCACTTCACTCAGTCACTGCCACCCATTTCACTCAGTCACTGCATCTCCTTTCGCCATTAACTGCATCTCGTTTCCCTCAGTCACTGCATTCCATTTCACTCAGTCACTGCATCCCATTTCCCACAGTCACTGCATACCCATTACCCTCAGTCGCAGCATCCCGTTTCCACAGGCACTGCATCTCCTTTCCCTCAGTCACTGCATCCCATTTACATCAGTCACTGCATCCCATTTACATCAGTCACTGCATCCCATTTATCTCAGTCACTGCATCCCATTTCACGCTGTCACTGCGTCCCATTTCACGCAGTCACTGAATCCCATTTCCCTCGGTCACTGCATAACATTCCCCACAGTCACCGCATCCCGTTTCCCACAGACACGGCATCCCATTTCACTCAGTCACTGCCTCCCATTTCACTCAGTCACTGCCTCCCATTTCACTCAGTCACTGCCTCCCATTTCACTAAGTCACTGCAACCCATTTCCATCAGCCACTGCATCCCATTACCCTCAGTCACTGCATCACATTTCACACAGATACTGCATCACATTTCCCTCAGTCACAGCAACCCATTTCACTCAGTGACTGCGTCCCATTTCACTCAGTCAATTCGTCCCATTACACTCAGTCACCGCATCCCATTTCACTCAGTCACTGCATCCCCTTACCCACAGTCACTGCATCACATTACCCTCAGTCACAGTATCCCATTTCCATCAGTCACAGCATCCCAATTCACTCAGTCACTGCCTCCCACTTCACGCAATCACTGCCTCCCATTTCACTCAGTCACAGCATCCCATTTCACTCAGTCAATTCGTTTCATTACACTCAGTCAATTCGTCCCATTACACTCAGTCACTGCGTCCCATTGCACTCAGTCACTGCGTCCCATTTCCCTCAGTCACTGCAACCCATTTCCCACAGTCACAGTATCCCATTTCACTCAGTCACTGCATCCCATTTCACCGAGTCACTGCCTCCCACTTCACACAGTCACTGACTCCCACTTCGCACAGTCACTGCCAACCATTTCACTCAGTCACTGCCACCCATTTCACTCAGTCACTGCATCTCCTTTTGCCATTAACTGCATTACCCTCAGTCACAGCATCCCATTACACTCAGTCACTGCCTCCCATTTCACTCAGTCACTGCCACCCATTTCACTCAGTCACTGCCTCCCACTTCACTCAGTCACTGCCTCCCACTTCACTCAGTCACTGCCTCCCATTTCACTCAGTCACTGCCACCCATTTCACTCAGTCACTGCCACCCATTTCACTCAGTCACTGCCACCCATTTCACTCAGTCACTGCCACCCATTTCACTCAGCCACTGCATCACATTTCACTCAGTCACTGCTTCCCATTTCACTCAGCCACGGCATCCCATTTCACTCAGCCACGGCATCCCATTTCACTGAGCGACTGCATCCCATTTCACTCAGTCACTGCGTCCCATTTCCCTCCGTCATTGCGTCCCATTTCCCACAGTCACTGCATCTCCTTTCCTCAGTCACAGCTTGCCATTTCCCACAGTCACTGAATCACCTTTCCCTCAGTCACTGCATCCCATTCCACTGAGGCACAGCATCCCATTTCACTCAGTCACTGCACCCCATTTCACTCAGTCACAGCATCGCATTTCACTCAGTCAAAGCATCCCATTTCACTCAGTCACTGCATCTCCTTTTGCCATTAACTGCATTACCCTCAGTCACAGCATCCCATTACACTCAGTCACTGCCTCCCATTTCACTCAGTCACTGCCACCCATTTCACTCAGTCACTGCCTCCCACTTCACTCAGTCACTGCCTCCCACTTCACTCAGTCACTGCCTCCCACTTCACTCAGTCACTGCCTCCTATTTCACTCAGTCACTGCCTCCTATTTCACTCAGTCACTGCCACCCATTTCACTCAGTCACTGCCACCCATTTCACTCAGCCACTGCATCACATTTCACTCAGTCACTGCTTCCCATTTCACTCAGCCACGGCATCCCATTTCACTCAGCCACGGCATCCCATTTCACTCAGCCACGGCATCCCATTTCACTCAGTGACTGCATCCCATTTCACTGAGCCACTGCATCCCATTTCACTCAGTCACTGCGTCCCATTTCCCTCCGTCATTGCGTCCCATTTCCCACAGTCACTGCATCTCCTTTCCTCAGTCACAGCTTGCCAGTTCCCACAGTAACTGAATCACCTTTCCCTCAGTCACTGCATCCCATTCCACTGAGGCACAGCATCCCATTTCACTCAGTCACTGCACCCCATTTCACTCAGTCACAGCATCGCATTTCACTCAGTCACAGCATCGCATTCCACTCAATCACTGCATCCTATTTCACTCAGTCACTGCAACCCGTTTCCAAAAGTCACTGCGTCTCCTTTCCTTCAGCCGCTGCAAACAATTCCCTCAGTCACTGCATCCCATTTCACTCAGCCACTGCATCCCATTTCACTCAGCCACTGCATCCCATTTCACCTCGTCCACTGCATCACATTTCACTCAGTCACTGCATCACATTTCACTCAGTCACTGCCTCCCATTTCACTCAGTCACTGCCTCCCATTTCACTCAGTCACTGCCTCCCATTTCACTCAGTCACTGACTCCCATTTCACTCAGTCACTCCATTCCATTTCACTCAGACACTCCAACCCATTTCAGTCAGTCACTGCATCCCATTTGTCATCGTCACTGCATCTCCTTTCCTCAGTCACTCCATCCCATTTCAGTCAGTCACTGCACCCCATTTCACTCAGTCACTGCATCCCATTTCCCACATTCAGTGGGTCTCCTTTCCCTCTGTCACTGCATCCCATTTCACTCAGTCACTGCATCACATTTCACTCAGTCATTGCAACCCTTTTCCCACAGTCACTGCATCTCCATTCCCTCAGTCACTGCATCGCATTACCCTCAGTCACAGCATCCCACTTCACTCAGTCAGAGCATCCCATTTCACTCAGTCACTGCATCCCACTTAACTGAGACAGTGAATCTCATTGAACTGAGACAGTGCATCCCATTACACTCAGACACAGCATTCCATTTCCCACAGTCACTGCATCTCCTTCCCCTAAGTCACTGCATCTCATTTCCCTCAGTCACTGCCTCCCATTTCACTCAGTCACTGCCTCCCATTTCACTAAGTCACTGCAACCCATTTCCATCAGACACTGCATCCCATTACCCTCAGTCACTGCAGCACATTTCACACAGACACTGCAACACATTTCCCTCAGTCACAGCGTCCCATTTCACTCAGTGACTGCGTCCCATTTCACTCAGTCAATTCGTCCCATTACACTCAGTCAATTCGTCCCATTGCACTCAGTCACTGCGTCCCATTTCACTCAGTCACTGCCTCCCACTTCACGCAATCACTGCGTCCCATTGCACTCACTCACTGCGTCCCATTTCCCTCAGTCACTGCAACCCATTTCCCACAGTCACTGCAACCCATTTCCCACAGTCACAGTATCCCATTTCCATCAGTCACAGCATCCCATTTCACTCAGTGAGTGCATCCCACTTCACGCAATCACTGCCTCCCATTTCACTCAGTCACTGCTCCCATTTCACCGAGTCACTGCCTCCCACTTCACACAGTCACTGCATCTCCTTTTGCCATTAACTGCATCGCATTTCACTCAGTCACTGCATCACATTCCCCTCAGTCACAGCATCCCATTTCACTCAGTGACTGCCTCCCACTTCACTCAGTGACTGCCTCCCACTTCACTCAGTGACTGCCTCCCACTTCACTCAGTCACTGCCTCCCACTTCACTCAGTCACTGCCTCCCACTTCACTCAGTCACTGCCTCCCACTTCACTCAGTCACTCCATCCCATTACACTCAGACACTCTATCCCATTACACTCAGACACTCCAACCCATTTCAGACAGTCACTGCATCCCATTTCCCATCGTCACTGCATCTCCTTTCCTCAGTCACTCCATCCCATTTCAGTCAGTCACTGCATCCCATTTCACTCAGTCACTGCACCCCATTTCACTCAGTCACTGCACCCCATTTCACTCAGTCACTGCACCCCATTTCACTCAGTCACTGCACCCCATTTCACTCAGTCACTGCACCCCATTTCACTCAGTCACTGCATCCCATTTCCCACATTCAGTGGGTCTCCTTTCCCTCAGTCACAGCATCCCACTTCACTCAGTCACAGCATCCCATTTCACTCAGTCACAGCATCCCATTTCACTCAGTCACTGCATCCCATTTAACTGAGACAGTGAATCTCATTGAACTGAGACAGTGCATCCCATTACACTCAGACACAGCATTCCATTTCCCACAGTCACTGCATCTCCTTCCCCTAAGTCACTGCTTCTCATTTCCCTCAGTCACTGCCTCCCATTTCACTCAGTCACTGCCTCCCATTTCACTCAGTCACTGCCTCCCATTTCACTAAGTCACTGCAACCCATTTCCATCAGCCACTGCATCCCATTACCCTCAGTCACTGCATCACATTTCACACAGATACTGCATCACATTTCCCTCAGTCACAGCAACCCATTTCACTCAGTGACTGCGTCCCATTTCACTCAGTCAATTCGTCCCATTACACTCAGTCACCGCATCCCATTTCACTCAGTCACTGCATCCCCTTACCCACAGTCACTGCATCACATTACCCTCAGTCACAGTATCCCATTTCCATCAGTCACAGCATCCCAATTCACTCAGTCACTGCCTCCCACTTCACGCAATCACTGCCTCCCATTTCACTCAGTCACAGCATCCCATTTCACTCAGTCAATTCGTCCCATTACACTCAGTCAATTCGTCCCATTGCACTCAGTCACTGCGTCCCATTGCACTCAGTCACTGCGTCCCATTTCCCTCAGTCACTGCAACCCATTTCCCACAGTCACAGTATCCCATTTCACTCAGTCACTGCATCCCATTTCACCGAGTCACTGCCTCCCACTTCACACAGTCACTGCCTCCCACTTCACACAGTCACTGACTCCCACTTCACACAGTCACTGCCAACCATTTCACTCAGTCACTGCCACCCATTTCACTCAGTCACTGCATCTCCTTTTGCCATTAACTGCATTACCCTCAGTCACAGCATCCCATTTCACTCAGTGACTGCCTCCCATTTCACTCAGTCACTGCATTACATTACCCTCAGTCACAGCATCCCATTACACTCAGTCACTGCCTCCCATTTCACTCAGTCACTGCCACCCATTTCACTCAGTCACTGCCTCCCACTTCACTCAGTCACTGCCTCCCACTTCACTCAGTCACTGCCTCCCACTTCACTCAGTCACTGCCTCCCATTTCACTCAGTCACTGCCACCCATTTCACTCAGCCACTGCATCACATTTCACTCAGTCACTGCTTCCCATTTCACTCAGCCACGGCATCCCATTTCACTCAGCCACGGCATCCCATTTCACTCAGCCACGGCATCCCATTTCACTCAGCCACGGCATCCCATTTCACTCAGTGACTGCATCCCATTTCACTGAGCCACTGCATCCCATTTCACTCAGTCACTGCGTCCCATTTCCCTCCGTCATTGCGTCCCATTTCCCACAGTCACTGCATCTCCTTTCCTCAGTCACAGCTTGCCATTTCCCACAGTAACTGAATCACCTTTCCCTCAGTCACTGCATCCCATTTCACTGAGGCACAGCACCCCATTTCACTCAGTCACTGACTCCCATGTCACTCAGTCACTGACTCCCATTTCACTCAGTCACTCCATCCCATTTCACTCAGACACTCCAACCCATTTCAGTCAGTCACTGCATCCCATTTGTCATCGTCACTGCATCTCCTTTCCTCAGTCACTCCATCCCATTTCAGTCAGTCACTGCACCCCATTTCACTCAGTCACTGCATCCCATTTCCCACATTCAGTGGGTCTCCTTTCCCTCTGTCACTGCATCCCATTTCACTCAGTCACTGCATCACATTTCACTCAGTCATTGCAACCCTTTTCCCACAGTCACTGCATCTCCATTCCCTCAGTCACTGCATCGCATTACCCTCAGTCACAGCATCCCACTTCACTCAGTCAGAGCATCCCATTTCACTCAGTCACTGCATCCCACTTAACTGAGACAGTGAATCTCATTGAACTGAGACAGTGCATCCCATTACACTCAGACACAGTATTCCATTTCCCACAGTCACTGCATCTCCTTCCCCTAAGTCACTGCATCTCATTTCCCTCAGTCACTGCATCCCATTTCCATCAGCCACTGCATCCCATTCCCCTCAGTCACTGCCTCCCATTTCACTCAGTCACTGCCTCCCATTTCACTCAGTCACTGCCTCCCATTTCACTAAGTCACTGCAACCCATTTCCATCAGCCACTGCATCCCATTACCCTCAGTCACTGCATCACATTTCACACAGACACTGCATCACATTTCCCTCAGTCACAGCATCCCATTTCACTCAGTGACTGCGTCCCATTTCACTCAGTCAATTCGTCCCATTACACTCAGTCAATTCGTCCCATTACACTCAGTCACTGCGTCCCATTACACTCAGTCACTGCGTCCCATTTCACTCAGTCACTGCATCACATTACCCTCAGTCACAGTATCCCATTTCCATCAGTCACAGCATCCCATTTCACCCAGTGAGTGCATCCCATTTCACTCAGTCACTGCCTCCCACTTCACGCAATCACTGCGTCCCATTGCACTCACTCACTGCGTCCCATTTCCCTCAGTCACTGCAACCCATTTCCCACAGTCACTGCAACCCATTTCCCACAGTCACAGTATCCCATTTCCATCAGTCACAGCATCCCATTTCACTCAGTGAGTGCATCCCACTTCATGCAATCACTGCCTCCCATTTCACTCAGTCACTGCTCCCATTTCACCGAGTCACTGCCTCCCACTTCACACAGTCACTGCATCTCCTTTTGCCATTAACTGCATCGCATTTCACTCAGTCACTGCATCACATTACCCTCAGTCACTGCATCACATTACCCTCAGTCACTGCATCACATTACCCTCAGTGACTGCCTCCCACTTCACTCAGTGACTGCCTCCCACTTCACTCAGTCACTGCCTCCCAATTCACTCAGTCACTGCCTCCCAATTCACTCAGTCACTGCCTCCCAATTCACTCAGTCACTGACTTCCATTTCACTCAGTCACAGACTTCCATTTCACTCAGTCATTCCATCCCATTACACTCAGACACTCCAACCCATTTCAGACAGTCACTGCATCCCATTTCCCATCGTCACTGCATCCCCTTTCCTCAGTCACTCCATCCCATTTCACCCAGTCACTGCATCCCATTTAACTGAGACAGTGAATCTCATTGAACTGAGACAGTGCATCCCATTACACTCAGACACAGCATTCCATTTCCCACAGTCACTGCATCTCCTTCCCCTAAGTCACTGCTTCTCATTTCCCTCAGTCACTGCATCCCATTCCCCTCAGTCACTGCCTCCCAATTCACTCAGTCACTGCCTCCCATTTCACTCAGTCACTGCCTCCCATTTCACTAAGTCACTGCAACCCATTTCCATCAGCCACTGCATCCCATTACCCTCAGTCACTGCATCACATTTCACACAGACACTGCATCACATTTCCCTCAGTCACAGCAACCCATTTCACTCAGTGACTGCGTCCCATTTCACTCAGTCAATTCGTCCCATTACACTCAGTCAATTCGTCCCATGACACTCAGTCACTGCATCCCATTACACTCAGTCACTGCATCCCATTTCACTCAGTCACTGCATCCCATTTCACTCAGTCACTGCATCCCATTTCACTCAGTCACTGCATCCCCTTACCCACAGTCAGTGCATCACATTACCCTCAGTCACAGTATCCCATTTCCATCAGTCACAGCATCCCAATTCACTCAGTCACTGCCTCCCACTTCACGCAATCACTGCCTCCCATTTCACTCAGTCAATTCGTCCCATTTCACTCAGTCAATTCGTCCCATTACACTCAGTCACTGCGTCCCATTACACTCAGTCACTGCGTCCCATTGCACTCAGTCACTGCGTCCCATTTCCCTCAGTCACTGAAACCCATTTCCCACAGTCACAGTATCCCATTTCACTCAGTGAGTGCATCCCATTTCACTCAGTCACTGCCTCCCACTTCACGCAATCACTGCCTCCCATTTCACTCAGTCACTGCATCCCATTTCACTCAGTCACTGCCTCCCACTTCACACAGTCACTGACTCCCACTTCACACAGTCACTGCCACCCATTTCACTCAGTCACTGCATCTCCTTTTGCCATTAACTGCATTACCCTCAGTCACAGCATCCCATTTCACTCAGTGACGGCCTCCCATTTCACTCAGTGACCGCCACCCATTTCACTCAGTCACTGCATTACATTACCCTCAGTCACAGCATCCCATTACAATCAGTCACTGCCTCCCATTTCACTCAGTCACTGCCACCCATTTCACTCAGTCACTGCCACCCATTTCACTCAGTCACTGCCACCCATTTCACTCAGTCGCTGCCACCCATTTCACTCAGTCGCTGCCTCCCACTTCACTCAGTCACTGCATCACATTTCACTCAGTCACTGCATCACATTTCACTCAGTCACTGCTTCCCATTTCACTCAGCCACGGCATCCCATTTCACTCAGCCACGGCATCCCATTTCACTCAGCCACGGCATCCCATTTCACTCAGCCACGGCATCCCATTTCACTCAGCCACGGCATCCCATTTCACTGAGCCACTGCATCCCATTTCACTCAGTCACTGCGTCCCATTTCCCTCCGTCATTGCGTCCCATTTCCCACAGTCACTGCATCTCCTTTCCTCAGTCACAGCTTGCCATTTCCCACAGTCACTGAATCACCTTTCCCTCACTCACTGCATCCCATTCCACTGAGTCACAGCATCCCATTTCCCTCAGTCCCTGCATCCCATTCCATTCAGCCACTGCATCCCATTTCACTCAGTCACTGCACCCCATTTCTCTCAGTCACAGCATCGCATTTCACTCAGTCACTGCATACCCATTACCCTCAGTCGCAGCATCCCATTTCCACAGGCACTGCATCTCCTTTCCCTCAGTCACTGCATCCCATTTACATCAGTCACTGCATCCCATTTATCTCAGTCACTGCATCCCATTTCACGCAGTCACTGAATCCCATTTCCCTCGGTCACTGCATAACATTCCCCACAGTCACCGCATCCCGTTTCCCACAGACACGGCATCCCATTTCACTCAGCCACTGTGTCCCATTTCCCTCCGTCATTGCATCCCATTTCCCAGAGTCACTGCATCTCCTTTCCTCAGTCACAGCTTGCCATTTCCCACAGTCACTGAATCACCTTTCCCTCAGTCACTGCATCCCATTCCACTGAGGCACAGCATCCCATTTCACTCAGTCACTGCCTCCCATTTCACTCAGTCACAGCATCGCATTTCACTCAGTCACTGCATCCCATTTCACTCAACCACTGCATCCCATTTCACTCAACCACGGCATCCCATTTCACTCAACCACTGCATCGCATTCCACTCAATCACTGCATCCTATTTCACTCAATCACTGCAACCCGTTTCCAAAAGTCACTGCGTCTCCTTTCCTTCAGCCACTGCATCCCAATTCCCTGTCACTGCATCCCATTTCACGCAGTCACTGCATCCCATTTCACGCAGTCACTGCATCCCATTTCACGCAGTCACTGCATCCCATTTCACGCAGTCACTGCATCCCATTTCACTCAGTCACTGCATCCCATTTCACTCATCCACTGCATCCCATTTCACTCATCCACTGCATCACATTTCACTCAGTCACTGCATCCCATTACACTCAGCGACTGCATCCCATTTCACTCCATCCACTGCATCCCATTTCACTCAGCGACTGCATCCCATTTCACTCCATCCACTGCATCACATTTCACTCAGTCACTGCCTCCCACTTCACGCAATCACTGCCTCCCATTTCACTCAGTCACTGCATCCCATTTCACCGAGTCACTGCCTCCCACTTCACAGTCACTGCCTCCCACTTCACACAGTCACTGCATCCCATTTCACTCAGTCACTGCATCTCCTTTTGCCATTAACTGCATCTCATTTCCCTCAGTCACTGCATCCCATTTCCATCAGTCACAGCATCCCATTTCACTCAGTCACTGACTCCCATTTCACTCAGTCACTGACTCCCATTTCACTCAGTGACTGCCTCCCATTTCACTCAGTCACTGCATCCCACTTCACTCAGTCACTGCATCCCACTTCACTCAGTCACTGCATCCCACTTCACTCAGTCACTGCCTCCCACTTCACTCAGTCACTGCCACCCATTTCACTCAGTCACTGCATCTCCTTTCGCCATTAACTGCATCTCGTTTCCCTCAGTCACTGCATCCCATTTCCATCAGTCACTGCATTCCATTTCACTCAGTCACTGCATCCCATTTCCCACAGTCACTGCATACCCATTACCCTCAGTCGCAGCATCCCGTTTCCACAGGCACTGCATCTCCTTTCCCTCAGTCACTGCATCCCATTTACATCAGTCACTGCATCCCATTTACATCAGTCACTGCATCCCATTTATCTCAGTCACTGCATCCCATTTCACGCTGTCACTGCGTCCCATTTCACGCAGTCACTGAATCCCATTTCCCTCGGTCACTGCATAACATTCCCCACAGTCACCGCATCCCGTTTCCCACAGACACGGCATCCCATTTCACTCAGTCACTGCCTCCCATTTCACTCAGTCACTGCCTCCCATTTCACTAAGTCACTGCCTCCCATTTCACTAAGTCACTGCAACCCATTTCCATCAGCCACTGCATCCCATTACCCTCAGTCACTGCATCACATTTCACACAGATACTGCATCACATTTCCCTCAGTCACAGCAACCCATTTCACTCAGTGACTGCGTCCCATTTCACTCAGTCAATTCGTCCCATTACACTCAGTCACCGCATCCCATTTCACTCAGTCACTGCATCCCCTTACCCACAGTCACTGCATCACATTACCCTCAGTCACAGTATCCCATTTCCATCAGTCACAGCATCCCAATTCACTCAGTCACTGCCTCCCACTTCACGCAATCACTGCCTCCCATTTCACTCAGTCACAGCATCCCATTTCACTCAGTCAATTCGTTTCATTACACTCAGTCAATTCGTCCCATTACACTCAGTCACTGCGTCCCATTGCACTCAGTCACTGCGTCCCATTTCCCTCAGTCACTGCAACCCATTTCCCACAGTCACAGTATCCCATTTCACTCAGTCACTGCATCCCATTTCACCGAGTCACTGCCTCCCACTTCATCACACAGTCACTGACTCCAACTTCGCACAGTCACTGCCAACCATTTCACTCAGTCACTGCCACCCATTTCACTCAGTCACTGCATCTCCTTTTGCCATTAACTGCATTACCCTCAGTCACAGCATCCCATTACACTCAGTCACTGCCTCCCATTTCACTCAGTCACTGCCACCCATTTCACTCAGTCACTGCATCTCCTTTTGCCATTAACTGCATTACCCTCAGTCACAGCATCCCATTACACTCAGTCACTGCCTCCCATTTCACTCAGTCACTGCCACCCATTTCACTCAGTCACTGCCTCCCACTTCACTCAGTCACTGCCTCCCACTTCACTCAGTCACTGCCTCCCACTTCACTCAGTCACTGCCTCCCATTTCACTCAGTCACTGCCACCCATTTCACTCAGTCACTGCCACCCATTTCACTCAGCCACTGCATCACATTTCACTCAGTCACTGCTTCCCATTTCACTCAGCCACGGCATCCCATTTCACTCAACCACTGCATCCCATTTCACTCAACCACTGCATCCCATTTCACTCAGCCACTGCATCCCATTTCACTCAGTCACTGCATCGCATTCCACTCAATCACTGCATCCTATTTCACTCAATCACTGCAACCCGTTTCCAAAAGTCACTGCGTCTCCTTTCCTTCAGCCACTGCATCCCAATTCCCTGTCACTGCATCCCATTTCACGCAGTCACTGCATCCCATTTCACTCAGTCACTGCATCCCATTTCACTCAGTCACTGCATCCCATTTCACTCATCCACTGCATCACATTTCACTCAGTCACTGCATCCCATTTCACTCAGCGACTGCATCCCATTTCACTCCATCCACTGCATCACATTTCACTCAGTCACTGCCTCCCATTTCACTCAGTCACTGCCTCCCATTTCACTCAGTCACTGCCTCCCATTTCACTCAGTCACTGCCTCCCATTTCACTCAGTCACTGACTCCCATTTCACTCAGTCACTGACTCCCATTTCACTCAGTCACTGACTCCCATTTCACTCAGTCACTGACTCCCATTTCACTCAGACACTCCATCCCATTTCACTCAGACACTCCATCCCATTTCAGTCAGTCACTCCATCCCATTTCATTCAGTCACTGCATCCCATTTCATTCAGTCACTGCATCCCATTTCAGGCAGTCACTGCATCCCATTTCCCATCGTCACTGCATCTCCTTTCCTCAGTCACTCCATCCCATTTCACTCAGTCACAGCATCCCATGTCCCTAAGTCACAGCACCCCACTTCACTCAGTCAGAGCATCCCATTTCACTCAGTCAGAGCATCCCATTTAACTGAGACAGTGAATCTCATTGAACTGAGACAGTGCATCCCATTACACTCAGACACAGCATTCCATTTCCCAGAGTCACTGCATCTCCTTCCCCTCAGTCACTGCATCTCATTTCCCTCAGTCACTGCATCCCATTTCCATCAGCCACTGCATCCCATTCCCCTCAGTCACTGCATCACATTTCACACAGACACTGCATCACATTTCCCTCAGTCACAGCATCCCATTTCACTCAGTGACTGCGTCCCATTTCACTCAGTCAATTCGTCCCATTACACTCAGTCAATTCGTCCCATTTCCCTCAGTTACTGCAACCCATTTCCCACAGTCACTGCAACCCATTTCCCACAGTCACAGTATCCCATTTCCATCAGTCACAGCATCCCATTTCACTCAGTGAGTGCATCCCATTTCACTTAGTCACTGCCTCCCACTTCACGCAATCACTGCCTCCCATTTCACTCAGTCACTGCATCCCATTTCACCGAGTCACTGCCTCCCACTTCACAGTCACTGCCTCCCACTTCACACAGTCACTGCCACCCATTTCACTCAGTCACTGCATCTCCTTTTGCCATTAACTGCATCTCATTTCCCTCAGTCACTGCATCCCATTTCCATCAGTCACAGCATCCCATTTCACTCAGTCACTGACTCCCATTTCACTCAGTCACTGACTCCCATTTCACTCAGTCACTGACTCCCATTTCACTCAGTCACTGCATCCCACTTCACTCAGTCACTGCATCCCACTTCACTCAGTCACTGCCACCCATTTCACTCAGTCACTGCATCTCCTTTCGCCATTAACTGCATCTCGTTTCCCTCAGTCACTGCATCCCATTTCCATCAGTCACTGCATTCCATTTCACTCAGTCACTGCATCCCATTTCCCACAGTCACTGCATACCCATTACCCTCAGTCGCAGCATCCCGTTTCCACAGGCACTGCATCTCCTTTCCCTCAGTCACTGCATCCCATTTACATCAGTCACTGCATCCCATTTACATCAGTCACTGCATCCCATTTATCTCAGTCACTGCATCCCATTTCACGCTGTCACTGCGTCCCATTTCACGCAGTCACTGAATCCCATTTCCCTCGGTCACTGCATAACATTCCCCACAGTCACCGCATCCCGTTTCCCACAGACACGGCATCCCATTTCACTCAGTCACTGCCTCCCATTTCACTCAGTCACTGCCTCCCATTTCACTAAGTCACTGCAACCCATTTCCATCAGCCACTGCATCCCATTACCCTCAGTCACTGCATCACATTTCACACAGATACTGCATCACATTTCCCTCAGTCACAGCAACCCATTTCACTCAGTGACTGCGTCCCATTTCACTCAGTCAATTCGTCCCATTACACTCAGTCACCGCATCCCATTTCACTCAGTCACTGCATCCCCTTACCCACAGTCACTGCATCACATTACCCTCAGTCACAGTATCCCATTTCCATCAGTCACAGCATCCCAATTCACTCAGTCACTGCCTCCCACTTCACGCAATCACTGCCTCCCATTTCACTCAGTCACAGCATCCCATTTCACTCAGTCAATTCGTTTCATTACACTCAGTCAATTCGTCCCATTACACTCAGTCACTGCGTCCCATTGCACTCAGTCACTGCGTCCCATTTCCCTCAGTCACTGCAACCCATTTCCCACAGTCACAGTATCCCATTTCACTCAGTCACTGCATCCCATTTCACCGAGTCACTGCCTCCCACTTCACACAGTCACTGACTCCCACTTCGCACAGTCACTGCCAACCATTTCACTCAGTCACTGCCACCCATTTCACTCAGTCACTGCATCTCCTTTTGCCATTAACTGCATTACCCTCAGTCACAGCATCCCATTACATTCAGTCACTGCCTCCCATTTCACTCAGTCACTGCCACCCATTTCACTCAGTCACTGCCTCCCACTTCACTCAGTCACTGCCTCCCACTTCACTCAGTCACTGCCTCCCACTTCACTCAGTCACTGCCTCCCATTTCACTCAGTCACTGCCACCCATTTCACTCAGTCACTGCCACCCATTTCACTCAGTCACTGCCACCCATTTCACTCAGCCACTGCATCACATTTCACTCAGTCACTGCTTCCCATTTCACTCAGCCACGGCATCCCATTTCACTCAGCCACGGCATCCCATTTCACTCAGTGACTGCATCCCATTTCACTGAGCCACTGCATCCCATTTCACTCAGTCACTGCGTCCCATTTCCCTCCGTCATTGCGTCCCATTTCCCACAGTCACTGCATCTCCTTTCCTCAGTCACAGCTTGCCATTTCCCACAGTCACTGAATCACCTTTCCCTCAGTCACTGCATCCCATTCCACTGAGGCACAGCATCCCATTTCACTCAGTCACTGCACCCCATTTCACTCAGTCACAGCATCGCATTTCACTCAGTCAAAGCATCCCATTTCACTCAGTCACTGCATCTCCTTTTGCCATTAACTGCATTACCCTCAGTCACAGCATCCCATTACACTCAGTCACTGCCTCCCATTTCACTCAGTCACTGCCACCCATTTCACTCAGTCACTGCCTCCCACTTCACTCAGTCACTGCCTCCCACTTCACTCAGTCACTGCCTCCCACTTCACTCAGTCACTGCCTCCTATTTCACTCAGTCACTGCCTCCTATTTCACTCAGTCACTGCCACCCATTTCACTCAGTCACTGCCACCCATTTCACTCAGCCACTGCATCACATTTCACTCAGTCACTGCCTCCCATTTCACTCAGTCACTGCCACCCATTTCACTCAGTCACTGCCTCCCATTTCACTCAGTCACTGCCACCCATTTCACTCAGTCACTGCCTCCCACTTCACTCAGTCACTGCCTCCCACTTCACTCAGTCACTGCCTCCTATTTCACTCAGTCACTGCCTCCTATTTCACTCAGTCACTGCCACCCATTTCACTCAGTCACTGCACCCCATTTCACTCAGCCACTGCATCCCATTTCACCTCGTCCACTGCATCACATTTCACTCAGTCACTGCATCACATTTCACTCAGTCACTGCACCCCATTTCACTCAGTCACTGCACCCCATTTCACTCAGTCACAGCATCGCATTTCACTCAGTCACAGCATCGCATTCCACTCAATCACTGCATCCTATTTCACTCAGTCACTGCAACCCGTTTCCAAAAGTCACTGCGTCTCCTTTCCTTCAGCCGCTGCAAACAATTCCCTCAGTCACTGCATCCCATTTCACTCAGCCACTGCATCCCATTTCACTCAGCCACTGCATCCCATTTCACCTCGTCCACTGCATCACATTTCACTCAGTCACTGCATCACATTTCACTCAGTCACTGCATCCCATTTCACTCAGTCACTGCATCCCATTTCACTCAGTCACTGCATCCCATTTCACTCAGTCACTGCCTCCCATTTCACTCAGTCAATGCATCCCATTTCCCAAAGTCACTGCATCCCATTTCCCAAAGTCACTGCATCACATTTCACTCAGTCACTGCCTCCCATTTCACTCAGTCACTGCCTCCCATTTCACTCAGTCACTGACTCCCATTTCACTCAGTCACTCCATCCCATTTCAGTCAGACACTCCAACCCATTTCAGTCAGTCACTGCATCCCATTTGTCATCGTCACTGCATCTCCTTTCCTCAGTCACTCCATCCCATTTCAGTCAGTCACTGCACCCCATTTCACTCAGTCACTGCTTCCCATTTCCCACATTCAGTGGGTCTCCTTTCCCTCTGTCACTGCATCCCATTTCACTCAGTCACTGCATCACATTTCACTCAGTCATTGCAACACTTTTCCCACAGTCACTGCATCTCCATTCCCTCAGTCACTGCATCGCATTACCCTCAGTCACTGCATCGCATTACCCTCAGTCACAGCATCCCACTTCACTCAGTCAGAGCATCCCAATTCCCTCAGTCACTGCATCCCATTTCACGCAGTCACTGCATCCCATTTCACTCAGTCACTGTATCCCATTTCACTCAGCGACTGCATCCCATTTCATTCCGTCCACTGCATCACATTTCACTCAGTCACTGCATCCCATTTCCAAAAGTCACTGCCTCCCATTTCACTCAGTCACTGCCTCCCATTTCACTCAGTCACTGACTCCCATTTCACTCAGTCACTGACTCCCATTTCACTCAGTCACTGACTCCCATTTCACTCAGTCACTGACTCCCATTTCACTCAGTCACTCCATCCCATTTCACTCAGACACTCCATCCCATTTCACTCAGACACTCCAACCCATTTCAGTCAGTCACTGCATCCCATTTGTCATCGTCACTGCATCTCCTTTCCTCAGTCACTCCATCCCATTTCAGTCAGTCACTGCACCCCATTTCACTCAGTCACTGCATCCCATTTCCCACATTCAGTGGGTCTCCTTTCCCTCTGTCACTGCATCCCATTTCACTCAGTCACTGCATCACATTTCACTCAGTCATTGCAACCCTTTTCCCACAGTCACTGCATCTCCATTCCCTCAGTCACTGCATCGCATTACCCTCAGTCACAGCATCCCACTTCACTCAGTCAGAGCATCCCATTTCACTCAGTCACTGCATCCCACTTAACTGAGACAGTGAATCTCATTGAACTGAGACAGTGCATCCCATTACACTCAGACACAGTATTCCATTTCCCACAGTCACTGCATCTCCTTCCCCTAAGTCACTGCATCTCATTTCCCTCAGTCACTGCATCCCATTTCCATCAGCCACTGCATCGCATTCCCCTCAGTCACTGCCTCCCATTTCACTCAGTCACTGCCTCCCATTTCACTCAGTCACTGCCTCCCATTTCACTAAGTCACTGCAACCCATTTCCATCAGCCACTGCATCCCATTACCCTCAGTCACTGCATCACATTTCACACAGACACTGCATCACATTTCCCTCAGTCACAGCATCCCATTTCACTCAGTGACTGCGTCCCATTTCACTCAGTCAATTCGTCTCATTACACTCAGTCAATTCGTCCCATTACACTCAGTCACTGCGTCCCATTTCACTCAGTCACTGCATCACATTACCCTCAGTCACAGTATCCCATTTCCATCAGTCACAGCATCCCATTTCACCCAGTGAGTGCATCCCATTTCACTCAGTCACTGCCTCCCACTTCACGCAATCACTGCGTCCCATTGCACTCACTCACTGCGTCCCATTTCCCTCAGTCACTGCAACCCATTTCCCACAGTCACTGCAACCCATTTCCCACAGTCACAGTATCCCATTTCCATCAGTCACAGCATCCCATTTCACTCAGTGAGTGCATCCCACTTCATGCAATCACTGCCTCCCATTTCACTCAGTCACTGCTCCCATTTCACCGAGTCACTGCCTCCCACTTCACACAGTCACTGCATCTCCTTTTGCCATTAACTGCATCGCATTTCACTCAGTCACTGCATCACATTACCCTCAGTCACTGCATCACATTACCCTCAGTCACAGCATCCCATTTCACTCAGTGACTGCCTCCCACTTCACTCAGTGACTGCCTCCCACTTCACTCAGTGACTGCCTCCCACTTCACTCAGTCACTGCCTCCCAATTCACTCAGTCACTGCCTCCCAATTCACTCAGTCACTGCCTCCCAATTCACTCAGTCACTGCCTCCCAATTCACTCAGTCACTGACTTCCATTTCACTCAGTCACTGACTTCCATTTCACTCAGTCATTCCATCCCATTACACTCAGACACTCCAACCCATTTCAGACAGTCACTGCATCCCATTTCCCATCGTCACTGCATCCCCTTTCCTCAGTCACTCCATCCCATTTCACTCAGTCACTGCATCCCACTTAACTGAGACAGTGAATCTCATTGAACTGAGACAGTGCATCCCATTACACTCAGACACAGCATTCCATTTCCCACAGTCACTGCATCTCCTTCCCCTAAGTCACTGCTTCTCATTTCCCTCAGTCACTGCATCCCATTCCCCTCAGTCACTGCATCCCATTCCCCTCAGTCACTGCCTCCCAATTCACTCAGTCACTGCCTCCCATTTCACTCAGTCACTGCCTCCCATTTCACTAAGTCACTGCAACCCATTTCCATCAGCCACTGCATCCCATTACCCTCAGTCACTGCATCACATTTCACACAGACATTGCATCACATTTCCCTCAGTCACAGCAACCCATTTCACTCAGTGACTGCGTCCCATTTCACTCAGTCAATTCGTCCCATTACACTCAGTCAATTCGTCCCATGACACTCAGTCACTGCATTCCATTTCACTCAGTCACTGCATCCCATTTCACTCAGTCACTGCATCCCATTTCACTCAGTCACTGCATCCCATTTCACTCAGTCACTGCATCCCCTTACCCACAGTCACTGCATCACATTACCCTCAGTCACAGTATCCCATTTCCATCAGTCACAGCATCCCAATTCACTCAAATACTGCCTCCCACTTCACGCAATCACTGCCTCCCATTTCACTCAGTCAATTCGTCCCATTTCACTCAGTCAATTCGTCCCATTACACTCAGTCACTGCGTCCCATTACACTCAGTCACTGCGTCCCATTGCACTCAGTCACTGCGTCCCATTTCCCTCAGTCACTGCAACCCATTTCCCACAGTCACAGTATCCCATTTCACTCAGTGAGTGCATCCCATTTCACTCAGTCACTGCCTCCCACTTCATGCAATCACTGCCTCCCATTTCACTCAGTCACTGCCTCCCACTTCACACAGTCACTGACTCCCACTTCACACAGTCACTGCCACCTATTTCACTCAGTCACTGCATCTCCTTTTGCCATTAACTGCATTACCCTCAGTGACAGCATCCCATTTCACTCAGTGACGGCCTCCCATTTCACTCAGTGACCGCCACCCATTTCACTCAGTCACTGCATTACATTACCCTCAGTCACAGCATCCCATTACAATCAGTCACTGCCTCCCATTTCACTCAGTCACTGCCACCCATTTCACTCAGTCACTGCCACCCATTTCACTCAGTCACTGCCACCCATTTCACTCAGTCGCTGCCACCCATTTCACTCAGTCGCTGCCACCCATTTCACTCAGTCGCTGCCTCCCACTTCACTCAGTCACTGCATCACATTTCACTCAGTCACTGCATCACATTTCACTCAGTCACTGCTTCCCATTTCACTCAGCCACGGCATCCCATTTCACTCAGCCACGGCATCCCATTTCACTCAGCCACGGCATCCCATTTCACTCAGCCACGGCATCCCATTTCACTGAGCCACTGCATCCCATTTCACTCAGTCACTGCGTCCCATTTCCCTCCGTCATTGCGTCCCATTTCCCACAGTCACTGCATCTCCTTTCCTCAGTCACAGCTTGCCATTTCCCACAGTCACTGAATCACCTTTCCCTCACTCACTGCATCCCATTCCACTGAGTCACAGCGTCCCATTTCCCTCAGTCCCTGCATTCTATTCCATTCAGCCACTGCATCCCATTTCACTCAGTCACTGCACCCCATTTCACTCAGTCACAGCATCACATTTCACTCAGTCACTGCATACCCATTACCCTCAGTCGCAGCATCCCATTTCCACAGGCACTGCATCCCATTTCACGCAGTCACTGAATCCCATTTCCCTCGGTCACTGCATAACATTCCCCACAGTCACCGCATCCCGTTTCCCACAGACACGGCATCCCATTTCACTCAGCCACTGTGTCCCATTTCCCTCCGTCATTGCATCCCATTTCCCAGAGTCACTGCATCTCCTTTCCTCAGTCACAGCTTGCCATTTCCCACAGTCACTGAATCACCTTTCCCTCAGTCACTGCATCCCATTCCACTGAGGCACAGCATCCCATTTCACTCAGTCACTGCACCCCATTTCACTCAGTCACAGCATCGCATTTCACTCAGTCACTGCATCCCATTTCACTCAGTCACTGCATCCCATTTCACTCAGCCACGGCATCCCATTTCACTCAGTGACTGCATCCCATTTCACTGAGCCACTGCATCCCATTTCACTCAGTCACTGCGTCCCATTCCACTGAGGCACAGCATCCCATTTCACTCAGTCACTGCACCCCATTTCACTCAGTCACAGCATCGCATTTCACTCAGTCACTGCATCCCATTTCACTCAGTCACTGCATCCCATTTCACTCAGCCACGGCATCCCATTTCACTCAGTGACTGCATCCCATTTCACTGAGCCACTGCATCCCATTTCACTCAGTCACTGCGTCCCATTTCCCTCCGTCATTGCGTCCCATTTCCCACAGTCACTGCATCTCCTTTCCTCAGTCACAGCTTGCCATTTCCCACAGTAACTGAATCACCTTTCCCTCAGTCACGGCATCCCATTCCACTGAGGCACAGCATCCCATTTCACTCAGTCACTGCACCCCATTTCACTCAGTCACAGCATCGCATTTCACTCAGTCACAGTATCCCATTTCACTCAGTCACTGCATCGCATTTCACTCAATCACTGCATCCTATTTCACTCAGTCACTGCAACCCGTTTCCAAAAGTCACTGCGTCTCCTTTCCTTCAGCCGCTGCATCCCAATTCCCTCAGTCACTGCATCCCATTTCACTCAGCCACTGCATCCCATTTCACTCAGCCACTGCATCCCATTTCACCTCGTCCACTGCATCACATTTCACTCAGTCACTGCATCACATTTCACTCAGTCACTGCATCCCATTTCACTCAGTCACTGCATCCCATTTCACTCAGTCACTGCCTCCCATTTCACTCAGTCAATGCATCCCATTTCCCAAAGTCACTGCATCACATTTCACTCAGTCACTGCCTCCCATTTCACTCAGTCACTGCCTCCCATTTCACTCAGTCACTGACTCCCATTTCACTCAGTCACTGACTCCCATTTCACTCAGTCACTCCATCCCATTTCAGTCAGTCACTGCACCCCATTTCACTCAGTCACTGCATCCCATTTCCCACATTCAGTGGGTCTCCTTTCCCTCTGTCACTGCATCCCATTTCACTCAGTCACTGCATCACATTTCACTCAGTCATTGCAACCCTTTTCCCACAGTCACTGCATCTCCATTCCCTCAGTCACTGCATCGCATTACCCTCAGTCACTGCATCGCATTACCCTCAGTCACAGCATCCCACTTCACTCAGTCAGAGCATCCCAATTCCCTCAGTCACTGCATCCCATTTCACGCAGTCACTGCATCCCATTTCACGCAGTCACTGTATCCCATTTCACTCAGCGACTGCATCCCATTTCATTCCGTCCACTGCATCACATTTCACTCAGTCACTGCATCCCATTTCCAAAAGTCACTGCCTCCCATTTCACTCAGTCACTGCCTCCCATTTCACTCAGTCACTGCCTCCCATTTCACTCAGTCACTGACTCCCATTTCACTCAGTCACTCCATTCCATTTCACTCAGACACTCCAACCCATTTCAGTCAGTCACTGCATCCCATTTGTCATCGTCACTGCATCTCCTTTCCTCAGTCACTCCATCCCATTTCAGTCAGTCACTGCACCCCATTTCACTCAGTCACTGCATCCCATTTCCCACATTCAGTGGGTCTCCTTTCCCTCTGTCACTGCATCCCATTTCACTCAGTCACTGCATCACATTTCACTCAGTCATTGCAACCCTTTTCCCACAGTCACTGCATCTCCATTCCCTCAGTCACTGCATCGCATTACCCTCAGTCACAGCATCCCACTTCACTCAGTCAGAGCATCCCATTTCACTCAGTCACTGCATCCCACTTAACTGAGACAGTGAATCTCATTGAACTGAGACAGTGCATCCCATTACACTCAGACACAGCATTCCATTTCCCACAGTCACTGCATCTCCTTCCCCTAAGTCACTGCATCTCATTTCCCTCAGTCACTGCCTCCCATTTCACTCAGTCACTGCCTCCCATTTCACTAAGTCACTGCAACCCATTTCCATCAGACACTGCATCCCATTACCCTCAGTCACTGCAGCACATTTCACACAGACACTGCATCACATTTCCCTCAGTCACAGCGTCCCATTTCACTCAGTGACTGCGTCCCATTTCACTCAGTCAATTCGTCCCATTACACTCAGTCAATTCGTCCCATTACCCTCAGTCACTGCATCACATTTCACACAGACATTGCATCACATTTCCCTCAGTCACAGCAACCCATTTCACTCAGTGACTGCGTCCCATTTCACTCAGTCAATTCGTCCCATTACACTCAGTCAATTCGTCCCATGACACTCAGTCACTGCATTCCATTTCACTCAGTCACTGCATCCCATTTCACTCAGTCACTGCATCCCATTTCACTCAGTCACTGCATCCCATTTCACTCAGTCACTGCATCCCCTTACCCACAGTCACTGCATCACATTACCCTCAGTCACAGTATCCCATTTCCATCAGTCACAGCATCCCAATTCACTCAAATACTGCCTCCCACTTCACGCAATCACTGCCTCCCATTTCACTCAGTCAATTCGTCCCATTTCACTCAGTCAATTCGTCCCATTACACTCAGTCACTGCGTCCCATTACACTCAGTCACTGCGTCCCATTGCACTCAGTCACTGCGTCCCATTTCCCTCAGTCACTGCAACCCATTTCCCACAGTCACAGTATCCCATTTCACTCAGTGAGTGCATCCCATTTCACTCAGTCACTGCCTCCCACTTCATGCAATCACTGCCTCCCATTTCACTCAGTCACTGCCTCCCACTTCACACAGTCACTGACTCCCACTTCACACAGTCACTGCCACCCATTTCACTCAGTCACTGCATCTCCTTTTGCCATTAACTGCATTACCCTCAGTGACAGCATCCCATTTCACTCAGTGACGGCCTCCCATTTCACTCAGTGACCGCCACCCATTTCACTCAGTCACTGCATTACATTACCCTCAGTCACAGCATCCCATTACAATCAGTCACTGCCTCCCATTTCACTCAGTCACTGCCACCCATTTCACTCAGTCACTGCCACCCATTTCACTCAGTCACTGCCACCCATTTCACTCAGTCGCTGCCACCCATTTCACTCAGTCGCTGCCTCCCACTTCACTCAGTCACTGCATCACATTTCACTCAGTCACTGCATCACATTTCACTCAGTCACTGCTTCCCATTTCACTCAGCCACGGCATCCCATTTCACTCAGCCACGGCATCCCATTTCACTCAGCCACGGCATCCCATTTCACTCAGCCACGGCATCCCATTTCACTGAGCCACTGCATCCCATTTCACTCAGTCACTGCGTCCCATTTCCCTCCGTCATTGCGTCCCATTTCCCACAGTCACTGCATCTCCTTTCCTCAGTCACAGCTTGCCATTTCCCACAGTCACTGAATCACCTTTCCCTCACTCACTGCATCCCATTCCACTGAGTCACAGCGTCCCATTTCCCTCAGTCCCTGCATTCTATTCCATTCAGCCACTGCATCCCATTTCACTCAGTCACTGCACCCCATTTCACTCAGTCACAGCATCACATTTCACTCAGTCACTGCATACCCATTACCCTCAGTCGCAGCATCCCATTTCCACAGGCACTGCATCCCATTTCACGCAGTCACTGAATCCCATTTCCCTCGGTCACTGCATAACATTCCCCACAGTCACCGCATCCCGTTTCCCACAGACACGGCATCCCATTTCACTCAGCCACTGTGTCCCATTTCCCTCCGTCATTGCATCCCATTTCCCAGAGTCACTGCATCTCCTTTCCTCAGTCACAGCTTGCCATTTCCCACAGTCACTGAATCACCTTTCCCTCAGTCACTGCATCCCATTCCACTGAGGCACAGCATCCCATTTCACTCAGTCACTGCACCCCATTTCACTCAGTCACAGCATCGCATTTCACTCAGTCACTGCATCCCATTTCACTCAGTCACTGCATCCCATTTCACTCAGCCACGGCATCCCATTTCACTCAGCCACGGCATCCCATTTCACTCAGTGACTGCATCCCATTTCACTGAGCCACTGCATCCCATTTCACTCAGTCACTGCGTCCCATTCCACTGAGGCACAGCATCCCATTTCACTCAGTCACTGCACCCCATTTCACTCAGTCACAGCATCGCATTTCACTCAGTCACTGCATCCCATTTCACTCAGTCACTGCATCCCATTTCACTCAGCCACGGCATCCCATTTCACTCAGTGACTGCATCCCATTTCACTGAGCCACTGCATCCCATTTCACTCAGTCACTGCGTCCCATTTCCCTCCGTCATTGCGTCCCATTTCCCACAGTCACTGCATCTCCTTTCCTCAGTCACAGCTTGCCATTTCCCACAGTAACTGAATCACCTTTCCCTCAGTCACGGCATCCCATTCCACTGAGGCACAGCATCCCATTTCACTCAGTCACTGCACCCCATTTCACTCAGTCACAGCATCGCATTTCACTCAGTCACAGTATCCCATTTCACTCAGTCACTGCATCGCATTTCACTCAATCACTGCATCCTATTTCACTCAGTCACTGCAACCCGTTTCCAAAAGTCACTGCGTCTCCTTTCCTTCAGCCGCTGCATCCCAATTCCCTCAGTCACTGCATCCCATTTCACTCAGCCACTGCATCCCATTTCACTCAGCCACTGCATCCCATTTCACCTCGTCCACTGCATCACATTTCACTCAGTCACTGCATCCCATTTCACTCAGTCACTGCATCCCATTTCACTCAGTCACTGCCTCCCATTTCACTCAGTCAATGCATCCCATTTCCCAAAGTCACTGCATCACATTTCACTCAGTCACTGCCTCCCATTTCACTCAGTCACTGCCTCCCATTTCACTCAGTCACTGACTCCCATTTCACTCAGTCACTGACTCCCATTTCACTCAGTCACTCCATCCCATTTCAGTCAGTCACTGCACCCCATTTCACTCAGTCACTGCATCCCATTTCCCACATTCAGTGGGTCTCCTTTCCCTCTGTCACTGCATCCCATTTCACTCAGTCACTGCATCACATTTCACTCAGTCATTGCAACCCTTTTCCCACAGTCACTGCATCTCCATTCCCTCAGTCACTGCATCGCATTACCCTCAGTCACTGCATCGCATTACCCTCAGTCACAGCATCCCACTTCACTCAGTCAGAGCATCCCAATTCCCTCAGTCACTGCATCCCATTTCACGCAGTCACTGCATCCCATTTCACGCAGTCACTGTATCCCATTTCACTCAGCGACTGCATCCCATTTCATTCCGTCCACTGCATCACATTTCACTCAGTCACTGCATCCCATTTCCAAAAGTCACTGCCTCCCATTTCACTCAGTCACTGCCTCCCATTTCACTCAGTCACTGCCTCCCATTTCACTCAGTCACTGACTCCCATTTCACTCAGTCACTCCATTCCATTTCACTCAGACACTCCAACCCATTTCAGTCAGTCACTGCATCCCATTTGTCATCGTCACTGCATCTCCTTTCCTCAGTCACTCCATCCCATTTCAGTCAGTCACTGCACCCCATTTCACTCAGTCACTGCATCCCATTTCCCACATTCAGTGGGTCTCCTTTCCCTCTGTCACTGCATCCCATTTCACTCAGTCACTGCATCACATTTCACTCAGTCATTGCAACCCTTTTCCCACAGTCACTGCATCTCCATTCCCTCAGTCACTGCATCGCATTACCCTCAGTCACAGCATCCCACTTCACTCAGTCAGAGCATCCCATTTCACTCAGTCACTGCATCCCACTTAACTGAGACAGTGAATCTCATTGAACTGAGACAGTGCATCCCATTACACTCAGACACAGCATTCCATTTCCCACAGTCACTGCATCTCCTTCCCCTAAGTCACTGCATCTCATTTCCCTCAGTCACTGCCTCCCATTTCACTCAGTCACTGCCTCCCATTTCACTAAGTCACTGCAACCCATTTCCATCAGACACTGCATCCCATTACCCTCAGTCACTGCAGCACATTTCACACAGACACTGCATCACATTTCCCTCAGTCACAGCGTCCCATTTCACTCAGTGACTGCGTCCCATTTCACTCAGTCAATTCGTCCCATTACACTCAGTCAATTCGTCCCATTACACTCAGTCACTGCGTCCCATTTCACTCAGTCACTGCCTCCCACTTCACGCAATCACTGCGTCCCATTGCACTCACTCACTGCGTCCCATTTCCCTCAGTCACTGCAACCCATTTCCCACAGTCACTGCAACCCATTTCCCACAGTCACAGTATCCCATTTCCATCAGTCACAGCATCCCATTTCACTCAGTGAGTGCATCCCACTTCACGCAATCACTGCCTCCCATTTCACTCAGTCACTGCTCCCATTTCACCGAGTCACTGCCTCCCACTTCACACAGTCACTGCATCTCCTTTTGCCATTAACTGCATCGCATTTCACTCAGTCACTGCATCACATTACCCTCAGTCACAGCATCCCATTTCACTCAGTGACTGCCTCCCACTTCACTCAGTGACTGCCTCCCACTTCACTCAGTCACTGCCTCCCAATTCACTCAGTCACTGCCTCCCAATTCACTCAGTCACTGCCTCCCAATTCACTCAGTCACTGCCTCCCAATTCACTCAGTCACTGACTTCCATTTCACTCAGTCACTGACTTCCATTTCACTCAGTCATTCCATCCCATTACACTCAGACACTCCAACCCATTTCAGACAGTCACTGCACCCCATTTCACTCAGTCACTGCACCCCATTTCACTCAGTCACTGCACCCCATTTCACTCAGTCACTGCACCCCATTTCACTCAGTCACTGCACCCCATTTCACTCAGTCACTGCACCCCATTTCACTCAGTCACTGCATCCCATTTCCCACATTCAGTGGGTCTCCTTTCCCTCTGTCACAGCATCCCATTTCACTCAGTCACTGCATCACATTTCACTCAGTCACTGCATCACGTTTCACTCAGTCATTGCAACCCATTACCCACAGTCATTGCATCTCCATTCCCTCAGTCACTGCATCGCATTACCCTCAGTCACAGCATCCCACTTCACTCAGTCAGAGCATCCCATTTCACTCAGTCACTGCATCCCATTTCACTCAGTCACTGCATCCCATTTAACTGAGACAGTGAATCTCATTGAACTGAGACAGTGCATCCCATTACACTCAGACACAGCATTCCATTTCCCACAGTCACTGCATCTCCTTCCCCTAAGTCACTGCTTCTCATTTCCCTCAGTCACTGCATCCCATTCCCCTCAGTCACTGCCTCCCAATTCACTCAGTCACTGCCTCCCATTTCACTCAGTCACTGCCTCCCATTTCACTAAGTCACTGCAACCCATTTCCATCAGCCACTGCATCCCATTACCCTCAGTCACTGCATCACATTTCACACAGACACTGCATCACATTTCCCTCAGTCACAGCAACCCATTTCACTCAGTGACTGCGTCCCATTTCACTCAGTCAATTCGTCCCATTACACTCAGTCAATTCGTCCCATGACACTCAGTCACTGCATCCCATTACACTCAGTCACTGCATTCCATTTCACTCAGTCACTGCATCCCATTTCACTCAGTCACTGCATCCCATTTCACTCAGTCACTGCATCCCCTTACCCACAGTCACTGCATCACATTACCCTCAGTCACAGTATCCCATTTCCATCAGTCACAGCATCCCAATTCACTCAGTCACTGCCTCCCACTTCACGCAATCACTGCCTCCCATTTCACTCAGTCAATTCGTCCCATTTCACTCAGTCAATTCGTCCCATTACACTCAGTCACTGCCTCCCATTTCACTCAGTCAATGCATCCCATTTCCCAAAGTCACTGCATCACATTTCACTCAGTCACTGCCTCCCATTTCACTCAGTCACTGACTCCCATTTCACTCAGTCACTGACTCCCATTTCACTCAGTCACTCCATCCCATTTCAGTCAGACACTCCAACCCATTTCAGACAGTCACTGCATCCCATTTCCCATCGTCACTGCATCTCCTTTCCTCAGTCACTCCATCCCATTTCACTCAGTCACTGCATCCCACTTAACTGAGACAGTGAATCTCATTGAACTGAGACAGTGCATCCCATTACACTCAGACACAGTATTCCATTTCCCACAGTCACTGCATCTCCTTCCCCTAAGTCACTGCATCTCATTTCCCTCAGTCACTGCATCCCATTTCCATCAGCCACTGCATCCCATTCCCCTCAGTCACTGCCTCCCATTTCACTCAGTCACTGCCTCCCATTTCACTCAGTCACTGCCTCCCATTTCACTAAGTCACTGCAACCCATTTCCATCAGCCACTGCATCCCATTACCCTCAGTCACTGCATCACATTTCACACAGACACTGCATCACATTTCCCTCAGTCACAGCATCCCATTTCACTCAGTGACTGCGTCCCATTTCACTCAGTCAATTCGTCCCATTACACTCAGTCAATTCGTCCCATTACACTCAGTCACTGCGTCCCATTTCACTCAGTCACTGCATCACATTACCCTCAGTCACAGTATCCCATTTCCATCAGTCACAGCATCCCATTTCACCCAGTGAGTGCATCCCATTTCACTCAGTCACTGCCTCCCACTTCACGCAATCACTGCGTCCCATTGCACTCACTCACTGCGTCCCATTTCCCTCAGTCACTGCAACCCATTTCCCACAGTCACTGCAACCCATTTCCCACAGTCACAGTATCCCATTTCCATCAGTCACAGCATCCCATTTCACTCAGTGAGTGCATCCCACTTCATGCAATCACTGCCTCCCATTTCACTCAGTCACTGCTCCCATTTCACCGAGTCACTGCCTCCCACTTCACACAGTCACTGCATCTCCTTTTGCCATTAACTGCATCGCATTTCACTCAGTCACTGCATCACATTACCCTCAGTCACTGCATCACATTACCCTCAGTCACAGCATCCCATTTCACTCAGTGACTGCCTCCCACTTCACTCAGTGACTGCCTCCCACTTCACTCAGTCACTGCCTCCCAATTCACTCAGTCACTGCCTCCCAATTCACTCAGTCACTGCCTCCCAATTCACTCAGTCACTGCCTCCCAATTCACTCAGTCACTGCCTCCCAATTCACTCAGTCACTGCCTCCCAATTCACTCAGTCACTGCCTCCCAATTCACTCAGTCACTGCCTCCCAATTCACTCAGTCACTGACTTCCATTTCACTCAGTCACTGACTTCCATTTCACTCAGTCATTCCATCCAATTACACTCAGACACTCCAACCCATTTCAGACAGTCACTGCATCCCATTTCCCATCGTCACTGCATCTCCTTTCCTCAGTCACTCCATCCCATTTCACTCAGTCACTGCATCCCATTTAACTGAGACAGTGAATCTCATTGAACTGAGACAGTGCATCCCATTACACTCAGACACAGCATTCCATTTCCCACAGTCACTGCATCTCCTTCCCCTAAGTCACTGCTTCTCATTTCCCTCAGTCACTGCATCCCATTCCCCTCAGTCACTGCCTCCCAATTCACTCAGTCACTGCCTCCCATTTCACTCAGTCACTGCCTCCCATTTCACTAAGTCACTGCAACCCATTTCCATCAGCCACTGCATCCCATTACCCTCAGTCACTGCATCACATTTCACACAGACACTGCATCACATTTCCCTCAGTCACAGCAACCCATTTCACTCAGTGACTGCGTCCCATTTCACTCAGTCAATTCGTCCCATTACACTCAGTCAATTCGTCCCATGACACTCAGTCACTGCATCCCATTACACTCAGTCACTGCATTCCATTTCACTCAGTCACTGCATCCCATTTCACTCAGTCACTGCATCCCATTTCACTCAGTCACTGCATCCCATTTCACTCAGTCACTGCATCCCCTTACCCACAGTCACTGCATCACATTACCCACAGTCACAGTATCCCATTTCCATCAGTCACAGCATCCCAATTCACTCAGTCACTGCCTCCCACTTCACGCAATCACTGCCTCCCATTTCACTCAGTCAATTCGTCCCATTTCACTCAGTCAATTCGTCCCATTACACTCAGTCACTGCCTCCCATTTCACTCAGTCAATGCATCCCATTTCCCAAAGTCACTGCATCACATTTCACTCAGTCACTGCCTCCCATTTCACTCAGTCACTGCCTCCCATTTCACTCAGTCACTGACTCCCATTTCACTCAGTCACTCCATCCCATTTCAGTCAGACACTCCAACCCATTTCAGTCAGTCACTGCATCCCATTTGTCATCGTCACTGCATCTCCTTTCCTCAGTCACTCCATCCCATTTCAGTCAGTCACTGCACCCCATTTCACTCAGTCACTGCTTCCCATTTCCCACATTCAGTGGGTCTCCTTTCCCTCTGTCACTGCATCCCATTTCACTCAGTCACTGCATCACATTTCACTCAGTCACTGCATCACATTTCACTCAGTCATTGCAACCCTTTTCCCACAGTCACTGCATCTCCATTCCCTCAGTCACTGCATCGCATTACCCTCAGTCACTGCATCGCATTACCCTCAGTCACAGCATCCCACTTCACTCAGTCAGAGCATCCCAATTCCCTCAGTCACTGTATCCCATTTCACTCAGCGACTGCATCCCATTTCATTCCGTCCACTGCATCACATTTCACTCAGTCACTGCATCCCATTTCCAAAAGTCACTGCCTCCCATTTCACTCAGTCACTGCCTCCCATTTCACTCAGTCACTGCCTCCCATTTCACTCAGTCACTGACTCCCATTTCACTCAGTCACTGACTCCCATTTCACTCAGTCACTGACTCCCATTTCACTCAGTCACTCCATCCCATTTCACTCAGACACTCCAACCCATTTCAGTCAGTCACTGCATCCCATTTGTCATCGTCACTGCATCTCCTTTCCTCAGTCACTCCATCCCATTTCAGTCAGTCACTGCACCCCATTTCACTCAGTCACTGCATCCCATTTCCCACATTCAGTGGGTCTCCTTTCCCTCTGTCACTGCATCCCATTTCACTCAGTCACTGCATCACATTTCACTCAGTCATTGCAACCCTTTTCCCACAGTCACTGCATCTCCATTCCCTCAGTCACTGCATCGCATTACCCTCAGTCACAGCATCCCACTTCACTCAGTCAGAGCATCCCATTTCACTCAGTCACTGCATCCCACTTAACTGAGACAGTGAATCTCATTGAACTGAGACAGTGCATCCCATTACACTCAGACACAGCATTCCATTTCCCACAGTCACTGCATCTCCTTCCCCTAAGTCACTGCATCTCATTTCCCTCAGTCACTGCATCCCATTTCCATCAGCCACTGCATCCCATTCCCCTCAGTCACTGCCTCCCATTTCACTCAGTCACTGCCTCCCATTTCACTCAGTCACTGCCTCCCATTTCACTAAACACTGCAACCCATTTCCATCAGCCACTGCATCCCATTACCCTCAGTCACTGCATCACATTTCACACAGACACTGCATCACATTTCCCTCAGTCACAGCATCCCATTTCACTCAGTGACTGCGTCCCATTTCACTCAGTCAATTCGTCCCATTTCCCTCAGTTACTGCAACCCATTTCCCACAGTCACTGCAACCCATTTCCCACAGTCACAGTATCCTATTTCCATCAGTCACAGCATCCCATTTCACTCAGTGAGTGCATCCCATTTCACTCAGTCACTGCCTCCCACTTCACGCAATCACTGCCTCCCATTTCACTCAGTCACTGACTCCCATTTCACTCAGACACTCCATCCCATTTCACTCAGTGACTGCCACCCATTTCACTCAGTCACTGCATCCCACTTCACTCAGTCACTGCCTCCCACTTCACTCAGTCACTGCCTCCCACTTCACTCAGTCACTGCCTCCCACTTCACTCAGTCACTGCCTCCCACTTCACTCAGTCACTGCCTCCCATTTCACTAAACACTGCAACCCATTTCCATCAGCCACTGCATCCCATTACCCTCAGTCACTGCATCACATTTCACACAGACACTGCATCACATTTCCCTCAGTCACAGCATCCCATTTCACTCAGTGACTGCGTCCCATTTCACTCAGTCAATTCGTCCCATTTCCCTCAGTTACTGCAACCCATTTCCCACAGTCACTGCAACCCATTTCCCACAGTCACAGTATCCCATTTCCATCAGTCACAGCATCCCATTTCACTCAGTCACTGCCTCCCACTTCACGCAATAACTGCCTCCCATTTCACTCAGTCACAGCATCCCATTTCACTCAGTGACTGCCTCCCATTTCACTCAGTGACTGCCACCCATTTCACTCAGTCACTGCATCCCACTTCACTCAGTCACTGCATCCCACTTCACTCAGTCACTGCATCCCACTTCACTCAGTCACTGCCTCCCACTTCACTCAGTCACTGCCTCCCACTTCACTCAGTCACTGCCTCCCACTTCACTCAGTCACTGCCACCCATTTCACTCAGTCACTGCATCTCCTTTCGCCATTAACTGCATCTCGTTTCCCTCAGTCACTGCATTCCATTTCCATCAGTCACTGCATCCCATTCCACTCAGTCACTGCATTCCATCTCACTCAGTCACTGCATCTCCTTTCCCTCAGTCAGTGCATCTCCTTTCCCTCAGTCAGTGCATCTCCTTTCTCGCAGTCACTGCATCTCATTACCCTCACTCACTGCATCCCATGACCCTCACTCACTGCATCCCATGACCCTCACTCACTGCATCCCATGACCCTCACTCACTGCATCCCATTACCCTCAGTCACTGCATCCCATTACCCTCAGTCACTGCATCCCATTACCAAGAGTCACTGCATCCCATTTCCCACAGTCAGTGAATCTCCTTTCCCTCAGTCGCTGCATCCCATTTCCATCAGTCACTGCATTCCATTTCCATCAGTCACTGTATCCCATTTCTCTCAGACACTGCATCCCATTTCCCTCAGTCAGTGCATCCCATTTCCATAAGTCACTGCATCCCATCTCCACAAGCCACTGCATCCCATTTCACTGAGTCACTGAATCGCATTTGTTGTTCTCACTTGAATGCAATGGTCATGAATCTCCTCCAATGGCTGGTCATGTATTTCCAATGCAAAATTTTACCAAGTTTTGATTTTCAATTTTGATTACATGTGTCTCCTCTATTCTATAAGATGCTGCAATAAACTCAAATTTGACAAATCATAATTCAACCACCATTACCTACAGAGTTAATTTCATCAAACAGATCCAATTAGAATTGTCACATTCCCAAATCCTGATTCAAGTTTTTCTCATTATGGGCCACGTGGTTAAGAAAAAAGACACTTAGAATCAGAGAGATGTACAGTTGGGAAACAGATCCTTTGGCCCAATTTGTCTATGTTGACCAGATATCCTAAATTAATTTAGTCCCATTTGCCAGCATTTGGCCCATATTCCTCTCAACCCGTCTTATTCATATACCCATCCACATGCCTTTTAAACGTACAAGCCTCCTCCACTTCCTCTGGCAGCTCATTCCATACATGCACCACTATGAAAAACATCCGGTCCATTTTAAATGTTCCCTCTCTCATTTTTAACCGATTCCCTCCAGTTTTGGATTCCAGCAACCCGGGGAAAAGATCTTGGCTGTTCGCTCTATCCACGTCCCTCGTAATTGTATAAACTTCTATATGGTCAGCCCTGAACTCCAAAGTTGCAAGAAGTAGCTGCCTGTTCAAGCCCACGGTATACCTCCAACCTCCGATGCTGGCAACATCCTTGTAAATCTTCTCTGAACCCTTTCAAGTTAACAACATACAACAATACAGCGCACAACAGGCCTTCGGCCCTCAATGTTGCGCCGACATCCTTCCTCTCGCAAGGAGACCAAAATCAATTGCAGTATTCCAAAAGCAGCCGAACCAACGTCCTACATGGCTGCTAAGTGATCTCCCAACTCCTATACTCAATGCACTGACGAATAAAGGCGAGCACACCAAATATCTCCTTCATATCCTTTCTACCAGTGGCTGTACTTTGATGGAACTACGAAACTGCACTCCAGCGTCTCTTTATTAAGCAACACTCCCCACAACCTTCAGTGTCAACGTGCTGCCCTGATTTGCCTTTCCAAAATGTAGCACCTCACATTTGTCTGACCTCAACACCATCTGCCATTCCTCAGTTTATTCGCCCTTGTCAATGTCCCATTGTATTCTGAGGTGACCTTCTTGGCTGGCTACTACACCTTCAATCATTGGGAAACTTATTAACCACACCTTCTATTTTCATATCCAAATCATTGCATCACTTCAACTCCCCCTCCCACTCCCTGAATGACATGTCCATCCTGGGCCTCTTCCAGTGTCACAACCAAACCACCCAGAAACTGGAGGAGCAGCACCTCATATTCCGCCTCGGGAGCTTCCAACTCAATAGCCTCAGTATGGAGAGATAATGGGAACTGCAGATGCTGGAGATTCCAAGATAATAAAATGTGAGGCTGGATGAACACAGCAGGCCAAGCAGCATCTCAGGAGCACAAAAGCTGACGTTTCGGGCCTAGACCCTTCATCAGAGAGGGGGATGGGGGGAGGGAACTGGAATAAATAGGGAGAGAGGGGGAGGCGGACCGAAGATGGAGAGTAAAGAAGATAGGTGGAGAAGGTGTGGGTGGGGAGGTAGGGAGGGGATAGGTCAGTCCAGGGAAGACGGACAGGTCAAGGAGGTGGGATGAGGTTAGTAGGTAGCTGGGGGTGCGGCTTGGGGTGGGAGGAAGGGATGGGTGAGAGGAAGAACCGGTTAGGGAGGCAGAGACAGGTTGGACTGGTTTTGGGATGCAGTGGGTGGGGGGGAAGAGCTGGGCTGGTTGTGTGGTGCAGTGGGGGGAGGGGATGAACTGGGCTGGTTTAGGGATGCAGTGGGGGAAGGGGAGATTTTGAAACTGGTGAAGTCCACATTGATACCATATGGCTGCAGGGTTCCCAGGCGGAATATGAGTTGCTGTTCCTGCAACCTTCGGGTGGCATCATTGTGGCAGTGCAGGAGGCCCATGATGGACATGTCATCAAGAGAATGGGAGGGGGAGTGGAAATGGTTTGCGACTGGGAGGTGCAGTTGTTTGTTGCGAACCGAGCGGAGGTGTTCTGCAAAGCGGTCCCCAAGCCTCCGCTTGGTTTCCCCAATGTAGAGAAAGCCGCACCGGGTACAGTGGATGCAGTATACCACATTGGCAGATGTGCAGGTGAACCTCTGCTTCATGTGGAATGTCATCTTGGGGCCTGGGATGGGGGTGAGGGAGGAGGTGTGGGGACAAGTGTAGCATTTCCTGCGGTTGCAGGGGAAGGTGCCGGGTGTGGTGGGGTTGGAGGGCAGTGTGGAGCGAACAAGGGAGTCACGGAGAGAGTGGTCTCTCCGGAAAGCAGACAGGGGTGGGGATGGAAAAATGTCTTGGGTGGTGGGGTCGGATTGTAAATGGCGGAAGTGTCGGACGATAATGCGTTGTATCCGGAGGTTGGTAGGGTGGTGTGTGAGAACGAGGGGGATCCTCTTGGGGCGGTTGTGGCGGGGGCGGGGTGTGAGGGATGTGTCGCGGGAAATACGGGAGACGCGGTCAAGGGCGTTCTCAATCACCGTGGGGGGGAAGTTGCGGTCCTTAAAGAACTTGGACATCTGGGATGTGCGGGAGTGGAATGTCTTATCGTGGGAGCCCACCGACTCCCACAGCTACCTAGACAGCTATGCCTGCCTCTTTGTAGGTTACGTGGAACAGTCCATCTTCCGCACCTACACAGGCCCCAAACCCCACCTCTTCCTCCGGTACATTGATGACTGTATCGGCGCCGCCTCTTGCTCCCCAGAGGAGCTCGAACAGTTCATCCACTTCACCAACACCTTCCACCCCAACCTTCAGTTCACCTGGGCCATCTCCAGCACATTCCTCACCTTCCTGGACCTCTCAGTCTCCATCTCAGGCAACCAGCTTGTAACTGATGTCCATTTCAAGCCCACCGACTCCCACAGCTACCTAGAATACACCTCCTCCCACCCACCCTCCTGCAAAAATTCCATCCCCTATTCCCAATTCCTCCGCCTCCGCCGCATCTGCTCCCACGATAAGACATTCCACTCCCGCACATCCCAGATGTCCAAGTTCTTTAAGGACCGCAACTTCCCCCCCACGGTGATTGAGAACGCCCTTGACCGCGTCTCCCGCATTTCCCGCGACACATCCCTCACACCCCGCCCCCGCCACAACCGCCCCAAGAGGATCCCCCTCGTTCTCACACACCACCCTACCAACCTCCGGATACAACGCATTATCCTCCGACACTTCCGCCATTTACAATCCGACCCCACCACCCAACACATTTTTACATCCCCACCCCTGTCTGCTTTCCGGAGAGACCACTCTCTCCGTGACTCCCTTGTTCGCTCCACACTGCCCTCCAACCCCACCACACCCGGCACCTTCCCCTGCAACCGCAGGAAATGCTACACTTGTCCCCACACCTCCTCCCTCACCCCCATCCCAGGCCCCAAGATGACATTCCACATGAAGCAGAGGTTCACCTGCACATCTGCCAATGTGGTATACTGCATCCACTGTACCCGGTGCGGCTTTCTCTACATTGGGGAAACCAAGCGGAGGCTTGGGGACCGCTTTGCAGAACACCTCCGCTCAGTTCGCAACAAACAACTGCACCTCCCAGTCGCAAACCATTTCCACTCCCCCTCCCATTCTCTTGATGACATGTCCATCATGGGCCTCCTGCACTGCCACAATGATGCCACCCGAAGGTTGCAGGAACAGCAACTCATATTCCGCCTGGGAACCCTGCAGCCATATGGTATCAATGTGGACTTCACCAGTTTCAAAATCTCCCCTTCCCCCACTGCATCCCTAAACCAGCCCAGTTCATCCCCTCCCCCCACTGCACCACACAACCAGCCCAGCTCTTCCCCCCCACCCACTGCATCCCAAAACCAGTCCAACCTGTCTCTGCCTCCCTAACCGGTTCTTCCTCTCACCCATCCCTTCCTCCCACCCCAAGCCGCACCCCCAGCTACCTACTAACCTCATCCCACCTCCTTGACCTGTCCGTCTTCCCTGGACTGACCTATCCCCTCCCTACCTCCCCACCCACACCTTCTCCACCTATCTTCTTTACTCTCCATCTTCGGTCCGCCTCCCCCTCTCTCCCTATTTATTCCAGTTCCCTCCCCCCATCCCCCTCTCTGATGAAGGGTCTAGGCCCGAAACGTCAGCTTTTGTGCTCCTGAGATGCTGCTTGGCCTGCTGTGTTCATCCAGCCTCACATTTTATGATCTTAGCCTCAGTATGGACTTGGCCACCCTCAAAATCTCCCCACCCGCCAGCCTCATCCCAAGACTAGTTCCTCCCCTCATCCCCGCCTCCATGACCTGTCCGCCTTCTCTCCCACCTATCCACTCCTCCCACCTCACTGACCAACTCCCACCACTGCTTGGAATTATTCTTCTTTTCACACTTCATCAGCTCGACGTTATTTCTAAAATCTATTTTCCAATTGTTGGAAAAAGTGAGATAAAGAGAAGTAAAAGAAGTTACATTCTTCCCACTCGGGAAATCTCTGCATATTCTTCTGTTGAAAGGCCGCCAAGGAACGATGCAATTCTTTTGTCACAAACACTGTGAGGGAGACATCTTTCTCGGTTCCACTAACTCCACCCTAAGGAAGACAAACCCACTTAACATATCTAGTGACTTAAAGCATACTCTATTGTTGCCCAAGGTGGAGAGCTGGATGAACACAGCAGGCCAAGCAGCATCAGAGAAGCAAGAAAGCTGATGTTTCGGGACGAGACCCTACTTCAGAAAATTGGCGCTGGAGAATCTGAGATAACAAGGTGTAGAGCTGGATGATACTGCTTGGCCTGCTGTGTTCATCCAGCTTTACACCTTCTTATCTCAGATTCTCCAGCATCTGCAGTTCCTACTGCCTCTATTGTTGCCCTTTCACTTTACTGAACTAATATGAGCCAGTAGTTTTGTTTAGGCTCGTGTAATCTTACGGTAATTGGCCTGTACAAAATCCTGAATTAATTTTGATCCACTGACGGGAGGAGAGATGAATTTTATAGAAATTTTTGTTTTCTACCAATTTGCAGAGGGCATCGTGGGCGATTGAAGGACAGTGTTATTATCCTCCAGGTCTGCGGACTGCATCGTTACCAACTTGCCCATTTGCATATACATACAATATTCATTATGTACCAATGAAACATAATAAACCAATACTGCGTACTAAAAACAACACTCACATATCAATGGAAATTTAAATATTTATCATAGAGTTTGAAGGATTGAATTCAATGATACAAAGCAAAAACCAGTGAAGATGAGTGCAGTTGGTCAGCACTTTTGCCACTAACTGGAGGTTGGCAGTTTGAGGCCACCCAGGAACAAGCAAGCTCTGTCTAACTCCAAGGGCAGCACGGTGGCTCAGTGGTTAGCACTGCTGACTCACAGCGCCAGGGACCAAGGCTCGATCCCACCGTTGGGCGATTTTCTGTGCGGAGCTTGTACATTCTGCCCATGCCTGCATGGGTTCCTGCTGGGTGCTCTGGTTTCCTCCCACAGTCCAAAGATGTGCAGGCTTGGTGTCTTGGCAATGCCAAACTTGCCAATTGTGTTTAGGGATGTGTAGATTAGGTGTGTTAGTCATGGGAAATGTAGGGTTACTGAGGAAAGGGTCGGGGGATGAGTCAGGGTGAGACGCTCTTTGGAGGGAAACCGTGGACTTCTTGGGTCAAAAGGGGCTTGTTTCCACACCGAAGGGATTCTATGATATGGAAGTATCTTTTGAAGTGGACATTCATGGGTATGCTGTAACAGAGACCTTGAAATACTGCACAACAAATATTTGGAACTAGACTGTCAATTCAGACATAGCATCAAAAAGGTCATGGAAGTTGTCACCGATATAAAGCAGGATTGATGAAAATCCAGCAGGAAATGGTGTCAAAAGGCACAGTATCTCTTATTCATCTCCAGTTATTTTGTCCAAGGCACTGGATGCTGGCAGGATTGGAACATTTAAGAAATGCTTCACAAATCACATATAAGGACCTGCACATCTTTGAACAATGGGAGGAAACTGCAGCACCTGGCAGAAACCCCTCGCAGACGCGGGGAGGACGTGTCAATTCCACACAGATAGTTACCCAAGACTGGAATCTCAATTGGCTCCCCAGTGCACGAGCAGCTCTAACCACTGAGCAACTACCTTGCCCAGAAGGGGTTTTATCAGCGCATACATTATTTGGGGAAAGACAGATCCAATCCTGTATGTCCAACCAAAATAACATATTGTAGATATCATGACAACAATCATAAATGATTTTGAATAAGTAAATCAAAAAAATTAAAACTGTTTCCAAGCCTAAATACGAGATATGGTGCAGTTAAGATGAATAGTGCAACAACAAAAAGGCCATATTTTATGTGACCATCGGTAACACTTGAAAACTTGCAACAATTTGTCGCCAGTAGTGCTCTGAAGTGGCTTGATGATGCACTCCTTCATACACTGGAATGAAACTCCAAAGATCACAAATTCTCCTTCAATACTGTGTTATAACAGTGACTGCATCAACCTGTATTTATGGGCCTGACTGGAAACCCACACAACATGCATAAACAAAAAAATAATCTAAGGTGACAGGAGAGAAAAAAGTCTGTATGCAACGTCTTTGAAAAGCAATTATTTGTAGCGGCTGCAAGCCCAGAAGGAATCTCGTTTCGCAGATTATATTCATTTGCACTGCAGGTCATGCCAGTCAGAATCAGTTTTCGTTTCATGACAGATAACTAAAATGTCCATTACAATGAACTTTGGTTGATCAGAAGATTTTAAGTAAGGACGATGTCTTGTGTGAGCTGACGGCATTCGGGGATGGAGAAGGTACATGCACTGCTGGCATCTTGGCACCATTGAATGAGCAAGCGTGGACGCAAAGGTTGTAACAGCTAACAATTGTACAGGCAATATCTTTTGAGCTCCTTCCGAGCAGGCCTGGAATACTCTAAAGCTGTGCCAGACCCTCACTTTCTCCACCTTACGTACGCTGCCTTTTCTTTTTGACAAGAAGCACCTCTGCACCCGTCATCCAAGGCTCCTTAATCTTACCCCTTCTTATCTGTCTCAGAGGAACAAATTTATACATCACTCGCAACAACTGCTCCTTGAACAGCCTCCACATGTCTGCTGCGCCCTTTCTGTGGAACAATTGCTCCCAATCTGTACTTCCCAACTCCTGTCTGATAGCGTCATAGTTTCCTTGACCCCAGTGAAATATCTTCCCCTGGTAACTGCTCCTTTCACTTTCCATGGCTATGGTAAATGTGAGGCTCTTGCGGTCACTGTCGCCAAAGTGTTCTCCCACCACGAGATCTGACACATGTCCTGGCTCATTGCCGAGCACCAAATCCAAAATGGCCTCCCGCCTCGTCGGCCTGTCCACATACTGAGTCAGGAAACCCTCCTGAACACACCTGACAAAAACGGCTCCATCCAAACCATCTGCACTCAAGAGGTTTCAATCTATATTGGGAAAGTTGAAGTCACCCATAACAACAACCCTGATACGTTTGCACTTTTCAACAATCTGCCGGCCAATGAGTTCTTCCATCTCCCAACTGCTATTTGGGGTCTGTAGAAAACCCCCAGTGAAGTGACTGCTGCCTTGCTGTTCCGAACTTCCACCCACACTGACTCAGTCGACAAACCTTCCTTGGCAACCTCAGTCCATACCACCGCAGTAGACGAGTCCTCAAAGGTTCTTTCAGCCGCCGTTCTACTGTCCTTGACCAACAAAGCCACACCTCCCCCTCTTTTACCACCTTCCCAGACCTTAATGAAAGATCTAAACCCGAGAACCTGCAACATCCATTCCTGACCCTGCTCTATCCATGCCTCCGAAATGGCCACAACATCGAAGTCCCAGGTACCTATCCAAGCTGCAAGCTCACCTACATTATTCCGGATACTCCCGGCATTAAAGTCGTCACACTTCAATCCAGCTTGCTGTCTGCCAGCACACTTCTGTGACAGTGAGGTCCTGACCATGTCCTCCCTACGCTCATCCTCCTGTGTACTAGGACTACACCTCAGTTTCCCATCCCCCTTCTGAGCTCGTTTAAATCCACCCGAATGGCACTAGCCAATTTCCCACCCAGGATATTCGTGCCCCTCTCATTCAAGTGGAGACCATCCTGTTTGTACAGGTCCCACCTTCCCCAGAACGAGCCCCAATTGTCCAGGTACCTGAAGCCCTCCCACCTGCACCATCCCTGCAGCCACGTCTTCAGCTGAAATCTCTCCCTGTTCTTTGCCTCGCTATCACGTGGTACGGGTGACAAACCAGAGATGACCACTCTGTTTGTTCTAGCTCTCGGCTTCCACCCTAGCTCCCTCAAATCCTGCCTGACATCCCTGTCCCTCTTTCTACATATGCCGTTGGTGCCTATGTGGATCACGACTTGGGGCTGGTCACCCTCTCCCCTCAGGACCCTAAACACACGATCCGAGACATCACGGACCCTGGCACCTGGTAGGCAACACACCAATCGTCAGTCTCTTTCGTTCCCGGCAAATCTGCTATCAGTCCCTCGAACTATTGAGTCCCCAATGACTATCACTCTCTTCCTATCCCCCCCGTCCCTTCTGTGCAAGAGGGACAGACTCTGTGCCAGAGACCTGCACCCTACTGCATACCCCTGCTAACTCGTCCCCCGGAACAGTATCCAAAATGGTATAGTTGTTTTTCAGGGGAGCTACTGCAGAGGATTTCAGGGGAACGACCACAGGGGAAGGTTAGTCAAGCTACACCGGGTAAACGTACATTTTTGGCTGAAGAAACATGTGTTTCAATGTGAGCTAATGGAAGAAGCCATGGAGTCAAAGCTAAACATTTCGACAATAAGACAACCATTCTTAAAAGCAGCACACAGCGTGAAAAAGAAATGAGCTGCTTTCATATCCACTTAAAATTTATGTGGAATATCAGATGGAATTTTCTTATTGACTCCATTGTGCAATCATGTCGAGCTAAAAATGTTAACTGCATTAATTAATACTAACCAGAAACGGACTTTGTAGTAAATGGTTTGACGATTTTCTGTATCTGGAACATCCCTTTTCCTTCTCGAACGAAGATCGTACCAACCTATGGTCCCAAACTGTGAGTCAAACGGATGGGACACATAATCTTTAAATTCCTCATCAAAACAGTCTCATCGTATGGTTTTGTGCAATAAAAGAGAAAGAATAAACATGTTTCCCACAATTTTGCTGATGTTTATGAACAGAATGCTCAAATTCAAAAAGTTTGGGCTGGCATGTCTGCTTCCTCCAGCCTGTTTAAACTGTTCCATTCAATGTGAAATTTGTGATAAGTTTTAGCACACAGGTCTATGTGATCTGCGCCACCACCTTCTATTAGTCAGACATGCTTTCCCCCTCTTCCTGTAATACATTCCTTGAAGTGTTCAATGAGATTTTGATTTTAAATCTTATCGTCATATTCTTTTGATTCTCAAGCATCAATGAATCTGATGTTGCCGCCATTCCATGCAGTGCACAGCACGTCAAACAGGAGTCTTACTCTTGCCATGAGCACTGAGGTAGTATGGGGTCACAACTGTCTCATAGTTCAGAATGAAATTCTACATATAGGGCTATGAAGAGTCATGCAGTTAATTTTATTTGACATGCTATTTCTTTACTTCACAAATATGCTGGATTTCAAGTGATCTTCACCCTCATTTAAAATGAATTCAATATCCAACCATCTGTAAAACTAGCATATCCAAATTTTAATTTGAGTTCAGTGTTACACAAATATATGACTTTTTTTAAAATTATGTTCGAGTCAACATTAACATTTCATTCCCTGACAGCGGGTGAACTTACTTTTAAACTCCAATTTTCCTTCGGTATTAATGGAGAGGTGAGCCTTTTTGCAAGCACCGAAAGGCTGCACCAGTTTATGCTAAAACTTACGGAACTGTAAGTTTCACAAATATGTTCCTATTAAACACTAATTCCTATTGAAGCAGTATGAGCTAAATTCATTCAACTGGACAGCCAAAACGGTCAAAATTTTAAAAGCAAGCAACTATTTTGAAGTCACTCTTCGAACTAAATTCCATCTTGGTGTGTGAGAGTCCATAGGTTCCTCACTCTCAACGAACCATTCAACTGTCATGCAATTACTGAAACACACAGACAAAAAACATCAATGTTAACAGTCACTAAGATTTTGAGAGTGATTTGGAATTCGTACTCAATACCCCCTGGGGAAAATCTGTTCCAATCTGGATAGTACTCACTTATTACCATCCCACCTACCTTCCCCAGCACCTCCTCCCCCTCCACACTATTTGTTTCTGAGCTCCCTTCCACCCTCCATTTCTCAGGAAGGGTCCTGACCCAAAACCTCAACTTTCTTGAGCCTCTGATGCTGCCTGCCCTGCTGTGTTCCTCCAGCTCCACAATGTGTTATCTCAGACACCAACATTGGCAGTTCTTACTATCTGGATAACTCATTCTCACCTTGTCACAAGTGATTTATACTCATTATCTTTTCAGATGACGCATGTACATGTATATACATAAATATACATATTGCACATTTATGCCTGAACCACTAACCGAGAGGATATTTTAAAAGAGTCTCTTCGTATCTGCATGAAAGAGAAATTATCAAGGTCATAACTTTCATTTTAGGAATAACTCGAACATTCAAAGTACTCACAGTCAGTGTCCCATTTCCTTGACCAGTCAATTTGATGTGAATCTTTCTTCCAAGTGGAAACTATAACAGCAATTATATTTGAGACTCAAACACTTCATTGCATCACCAATATTTCCTTGTCTGTTGAAGCATAAGATAATGAAATAATCATGGACAGATTGGCCAACAGTGTAATTTAATGTGTGTTATGGCAACTCAAAATCACAACCATTGAAGTGATCTTTAAAAAGCTGTTGTCATACAACTGAGCACTTTTTGAGATGCAGTGATGAACATACTTCCTGAGATGCAAATAATATATGCCAAATTAATTCCAAAGAAGACCTTTACAATTAAGAAGAAGCAAAAAATCTCTTTACGTTGCGAAGCTTGTCAGATTGCGATTAGTCAATGGAAATCGTTCAGAACAATTATTTATTCCCAGATGAAAAGGAAGTGTATACATTTCATGACAACAAAATGTGAGGCTGGATGAACACAGCAGCCCAAGCAGCATCTCAGGAGCACTTTTGTCCTCCTGAGATGCTGCTTGGCCTGCTGTGTTCATCCAGCCTCACATTTTGTTGTCTTGGATTCTCCAGCATCTGCAGTTCCCATTATCTCGTATACATTTCATTTTCACATCTTATCCAAGAGAGAAAAAAAAACACCTTCATGAATGCATTGTCAAACAAGAAGACTCACCAAAAAAGTCATTTGGCCCATTGAATATTCCTCCATCATTCGGTGAGATCATGGTTGATCTCATTACATTTATCATGACACAGCATTTCCACCAAACCCTCCTTATAGCTAATACATTCCGATCGAAGTAACATCCTGGTAAATCTCTGTTTCTGTGCCATGCCTTGTCTTTCTAAATATTTATTCAGTCATCTACAAATTTAGCCACAGCACATGCACCTCTTTCCTCCAAGTCATTAATAAACAAGCACAAGAGCTGTGGTTCCTTCAGCGCGACCTCATTTCTTACTGACAAGCCAACCCTGGCATCTCTGTCCATTTGTACCGGAGATAATGGGAACTGCAGATGCTTCAGAATCCAAGGTAACAAAGTGTGGATCTGGATGAACACAGCAGGATGAACACACAGAAGTAGAAGGGTCTCGGCACCAAACGTCAGCTTTTACGCTCCTGAGATGCTGCTTGGCCTGCTGTGCTCATCCAGCTCCACACTTTGTTATCTCTGCCCATTGGCCTGTTCTTTCTATCGGACATGAATCATTGGCTATTTCGTTCCCAACACTTATCCCCTAACAACCACCTCTCTGTGATACCCAGAGTGATGTATCTGTCAATTTCAATCTGCACCACAAACTCATTCACTTTGTTTCGTACACTCCCTGCAATTCAATACAAGATCTTCAGTCTGGCATTTACAGCCACCCTTCTTATCTGCTGCAGCTGAAGTGAGACTCCTGACCATTTCCATACTTTTTGTCCTATTACTTGCTCTGGAAACTTTGCTGAGCACTTACCAACTTCTAACTTTTTCCACAATTTTCCATGCAACTGAGCTCACCCACTCCACACTTTTTATTTTAACGCCCTAGCCCCAGACCTAGCTCTGTACTTTGCCAGGATACTTGTCCCAATATGATTCTCGTCGAGCCTATAACACCACAACGACTCCCTCCTTCCCCCTACCGATGCCAATGTCCCATGAATTCAAACACATTTCTGCCATGCCACCATTTGAACAATGTACATCTATAATTATGTTCACACCGTGCCAAATTGCTCAGATAATAATCCAGAGATTATTACCATTCTGGTTCTGCTTTCTCACCTCAGCACCTCGGTGCTCATAATCCCTCAGGAGAACCTCTTTCCTCTTTCTTCCATATCAATGGTACCTGTGTGGACCACAATAGCTGGATTTCTACTCCTCCCACTTCAAGTTCCTTTGTAGCCGAGATGGAATATCCTGAACCTGGGCACCAGGCAGGCAACACTACTTTCGAGACTCTCGATCCTGGTCACAACGAACAGTGTTCATTCTCCAAACTATACTACCTCTGATTATAACCACATTTCACTTTTGATCCCCTCCTGAATGTCCCCCCTGTACCACAGTGCTATCGTCAGTTTACTCATCTTCCCTATACCCTGCACTCTCATCCACACAGGAAGAAAGAATCTCAAACCTGTTAGATAAGATCAAAGGCCAAGGTTCCTTCTGCACTACATCCTGGATCCTTCCACCTGCCCTGTTCTTTGTCACAGTCTCGCGTCTCTGGCCACTGACCGAGTTTCAGCTAGTTAATCTAAGGTGTGTGACTGCCTCCTGAAGCACAGCATTCCCTGGTAACTCTGCCCCACATGATTTGTTGATTGGTCAAAACTGAGATTCCAGTTCATCAACCCTGAGCTGGAGTATGGGGCCTGACCACTCGCCCGTCATGTAGGTATAAATCATCATCTGGCCTGGATTCTCCATTTCAATTACTTCGATCTCAATTTGATTTGAAAACATTCTGGTCTTTTAGTTTGGAGCCTGTGAATATTTCTCCGATTTACTTTCAATCTGAAAGCTACCGATAATAGATTCTTAAACCAGTAGCGATCACCAACCAATGAACCTGGTTCACCCTCTCGGTCCCTGATTCTGGCTTCAATTCACCCTGTCTCAAAAAAAAAATGCTTATGAACTATCAGGCAAAAAAAGCAAGCAAATGGCACCTCTTACACTCTGCACTGACTTACCGCATTGCCACCAAGTTCCCCAAAATATATATTCAGTTGGTGCATTTCACTCGAGATGTGATCTCTTCTTCCAGAACGTGCAAAGCATACTGATCCATAGCAATATACTACCTTCAAAACCTCAGCTCTTAGCTTATTACTTTTGAGTACAGTCTCAATGCTTTCTCAAAGTCCAAACACAACACATTTACTGGTTTTCCTCTCTTAATTCTCCTCCCAAAACTTCCTCCAAAAACCCAAACAAATTAGCTCATTCATCAGGCTATGGTGATTCTGTTTGATTAGATGACGATTTTCCAAATGTCCTGCTATTATTTTCTTCCCCTAAATTAATAGGCAACGAATTTGAAAATGTGGCCTCTGGTCGTAAAATCTTTCACAATATTAAGGGAGTGCTGCACTGTCACTGGAGGCCCCAAACCCCACCTCTTCCTCCGGTACATTGATGACTGTATCGGCGCCGCCTCTTGCTCCCCAGAGGAGCTCGAACAGTTCATCCACTTCACCAACACCTTCCACCCCAACCTTCAGTTCACCTGGGCCATCTCCAGCACATCCCTCACCTTCCTGGACCTCTCAGTCTCCATTTCAGGCAACCAGCTTGTAACTGATGTCCATTTCAAGCCCACCGACTCCCACAGCTACCTAGAATACACCTCCTCCCACCCACCATCCTGCAAAAATTCCATTCCCTATTCCCATTTCCTCCGCCTCCGCCGCTTCTGCTCCCACGATAAGACATTCCACTCCCGCACATCCCAGATGTCCAGGTTCTTCAAGGACCGCAACTTTCCCCCCACAGTGATCGAGAACGCTCTTGACCGCATCTCCCATATTTCCCGCCACACATCCCTCACACCCCGCCCCCGCCAAAACCGCCCAAAGAGGATCCCCCTCGTTCTCACACACCACCCCACCAACCTGCGGATGCAACGCATCAACCTCTGACACTTTCGCCGTCTACAATCCGACCCCACCACCCAACACATTTTTCCATCCCCACCCCTGTCTGCTTTCCAGAGAGACCACTCTCTCCGTGACTCCCTTGTTCGCTCCACACTGCCCTCCAACCTCACCACACCCGGCACCTTCCCCTGCAACCGCAGGAAATGCTACACTTGCCCCACACCACCTCCCTCACCCCTATCCCAGGCCCCAAGATGACATTCCACATTAAGCAGAGGTTCACCTGCACATCTGCCAATGTGGTATACTGCATCCACTGTACCCGGTGTGACTTCCTCTACATTGGGGAAACCAAGCGGAGGCTTGGGGACCGCTTTGCAGAACACCTCCGCTCAGTTCGCAACAAACAACTGCACCTCCCAGTCGCAAACCATTTCCACTCCCCCTCCCATTCTTTGGATGACATGGCCATCATGGGCCTCCTGCACTGCCACAATGATGCCACCCGAAGGTTGCAGGAACAACAACTCATATTCCGCCTGGGAACCCTGCAGCCCAATGGTATCAACGTGGACTTCACCAGCTTCAAAATCTCCCCTTCCCCAACCGCATCCCTTAACCAGCCCAATTCGTCCCCTCCCGCCACTGCACCACACAACCAGCCCAACTCTTCCCCTTCACCCACTGCATCCCAAAACCAGTCCAACCTGTCTCTGCCTCCCTAACCTGTTCTTCCTCTCACCCATCCCTTCCTCCTACCCCTAGCCGCACCCCCATCTACCTGCTAACCTCATCCCACCTCCTTGACCTGTCCGTCTTCCCTGGACTGACCTAGCCCCTCCCTACCTCCCCACCTATACTCTCTCCACCTATCTTCTTTTCTCTCCATCTTCAGTCTGCCTTCCCCTCTCTCCCTATTTATTCCAGAACCCTCACCCCATCCCCCTCTCTGATGAAGGGTCCAGGCCCGAAACGTCAGCTTTTGTGCTCCTGAGATGCTGCTTTGCCTGCTGTGTTCATCCAGCCTCACACTTTATTATCTTGGATTCTCCAGCATCTGCAGTTCCCATTGTCTATGGTGATTCTGTTTGATTAGATTCTGATTTTCCAAATGTCCTGCTATTATTTTCTTCATCGTTGATTGCCACATATTTCCAACAATAGATGTTAGGCTGGTTCGGTTGTAGTTATCTTTGTTTTGCCCCTCTCCTTTTTAAATAGGTATCTCTCATCGGCAGTTTTCCAGCCCTCAGATGCTTCTCTCGAATCTAAAGCTTTTTGGGAAATTACAGTCAATGCATACACCGACTCTGAAGCTCATTGTTTAGAATCTTAGAAAGTAAACCATCACGGCAAAGAGTCCAATCTGCTTTCACTCCATTAGATTGTCTACTACAACTTCTCTCATGGTACTGATGGTGTGGTAGTGATGTGTTTAATTCCTCCCTGTATTCTTTAGTAATAAGGGGATCCTTGAAGTATCTTCCACTGTAAAGACTACCCTTTTCTCATTATCACTGATAATGGGAACTGCAGATGCTGGAGAATCCAAGAGAACAAAGTGTGAAGCTGGATGAACACAGCAGGCCAAGCAGCATTTCAGGAGCACAAAAGCTGACGTTTCAGGCCTAGACCCTTTTCTCATTATCATTGTTTCTTGATTTAAAAATTAACCTGGCCGTTACAGCCTAGCATATGATTAATGGCATTACCTCGAAAATCTTCTTGGCTAAAGTGTTCAATAAATTGCTACAACCTGAAAGAAGTAATTCTCCCCCTAAATTAATAGGCAACCAATTCGAAAATGTGGCCTCTGATCGTAAAATCTTTCACAAATGGGAGTAATCTCTACGGATATACACTATCAAGCCTCTTCAGAATCTTACATGTTGAAAAAATCAGATTTTTAAAAATCTTATAAACTCCAATGAATGTCGTCCCACCCTGCCCAACTTTCATAAGCATAGCAATCCCCTACGCCATTTCCGAAATCAACCCAGTCAACATGATGGGTACGGCCTCCGCAGCACTCGCTCTGTGGCCGTACATGACTTGTAAGTTACCATCCTGCTGCTACGACTCTACTTCTATTTACGATGCAGTCCTCTGTCCATCCTCACATATTACCCTTGAACACATGGGCTCTTTTCTTTTGAGACACCTTATGAGCTGTACCTTATCAAATGCTTTTTTGAAATCTCAATGTACTACATCAACTGGTGGTCCTTTGTCAGTAATGTTTGTTTCCTTCTCAAAGCACTGTAGCAAGTTTGTCAAGTATTATTTCCCCTTTATGAAAGGATGTTAACTCTGTAGGATGTTATAGCACACTCAGTACCCTGTTATTTCATCTTTCATTGCCGGCATGAACATCTACCCAGGTTGACCTAAATTGCTTGCTATTTTCTCGAAGTATCTTTCTGATAATGGTGTTATGTTCACAATCTTTCAATCCTCTGAGAATTTTCCACAATCTGAGGATTCTTGGAAGATTATCATCAGTGCCTCCATTGTATCTGTAGCTGCATTGTTCAACATGAGAGGATACAACTCATCATACCCCTTGGATATTTTCTCTACTGATTGCAGTCATGTTTGGAATTCTGTGCAGTGACATTCACTTTTAACAGTTTGCTAAATGCTACCAGGAACAGAAATTGTGATCCAGGTGCAACTAAACTAAAGCTTTCAGCACGGAAGAAAGTCTTTCAATTCATTATGAACCTAATAACTCCTGAAAAGGGCAATACAATTTGCCTCAGTCCACAATGTTCTTTCTCGAACATCCTGAGATGCATTATCTGTATTTCTTCAAATTTACCACAGAATCTGTTTCAATCACCCTTTCAGCAATACGCATGACAACAATTCGGCATTCTTAGTCCCCCTGTAGCCTCCGTTGCACATGTGCATTGTTAGCTGATTATTTGTTTGTGTGCCTGCTTTATTGCTCAAATGGATCAAGGTAAGTTGGTGTTCTTTTGTCATCAAAACTATTGCCACCTCACTCTCATCTTCCTTGTTTTATCCCTCTGCTGGAATATTTAATTTGTCGACATATCTGAAATATGTTGTTGAATGGTGATAATAAACTCATATTACACTTGGGAACCCTGCAGCCCAATGGTATCAATGTGGACTTCACCAGTTTCAAAATCTCCCCTTCCCCCACCACATCCCTAAACCAGCCCAGTTCGTCCCCTCCCCCCACTGCACCACACAACCAGCCCAGCTCTTCCCCTCCACCCACTGCATCCTAAAACCAGTCCAACCTGTCTCTGCCTCCCTAACCTGTTCATCCTCTCACCCATCCCTTCCTCCCACCCCAAGCCGCACCTCCATCTCCTACCTACTAACCTCATCCCACCTCCTTGACATGTCCGTCTTCCCTGGACTGACCTATCCCCTCCCCACCTCCCCACCTATACTCTCCTCTCCACCTATCTTCTTTTCTCTCCATCTTCGGTCCGCCTCTCCCTTTCTCCCTATTTATTCCAGAACCCTCACCCCATCCCCCTCTCTGATGAAGGGTCTAGGCCCGAAACGTCAGATTTGTGCTCCTGAGATGCTGCTGGGCCTGCTGTGTTCATCCAGCCTCACGTTTCACTATGTTGTTGAATGGATTGGGTTTTGTGCCATTTCATCCCCCACAGACCCTCTACCGATGCTCGTGCTTGTTCTAACAGTTATTACCTTGCAGAGTGGAAAATGCAGTTTGAAAGCAAAGGAACATTATTGATGAAGAAGTTGATGCATAAATTGCTGCGATCTTCTAAACAACAAACTCACCTTCAATTCTTTCTCAGTCAGAGCATTATGCCGGCGCAAATGAATCGTGTTCTCAATGGGACTTCCAAAAACATGGAATTGAATTTGCATATTGATTTCTTCTTCCCTCTTCAGAAATGCAATGTCGCATCGTCATGAAGCTTCCAAGGCAATGATTGTGTCCTTCAATGAAGGGAAAAGTGACTTTTAGATTCATGGAAATATTTCAGTACTTCCAAATACATGAAAGGCAAACATTCCCCCTGCAGGCTGACCCAAGTCCGCAAGACTAGGGCATGACCCAGTCTCATTTTATCGTATCTTTCTGATTTTACATGCCACGGGATCATCATTGCAGTGTAACAGAAATGTTGATCATGGAAATTTATCAGCGTTTTCTTAAATAATGGCAAGTTTTCAACACCTTGCAAGTCTATGAAGGCTCAATCTCATGACACCTTGCCTGCTGCACAAAGACATTCTTACACTGCTTTCAATGTTAGGGCTCAAACAAAACACACTCATTACACAAATCCATCAACACACTACTTTCAATAGGATCTGGCTCAGGCTTGGAGGGCCGAAGGGCCTGTTCCTGTGCTGTCATTTTCTTTGTTCTTTGACCAAATAAAAAGGAAAAGGGAGGTGTACACCAGTCATCAAGAGAACAAGAGTCCCTGGAGATGCACTAACGTCAACCAGGCCAACATCCCCAGCACTGAGGCACTGACCATCCTCGATCAGCTACAATGGGCTGGACACTTCATCTGTATGACTGACACGAGACTCTCCGCATGTTGTCATCCCAGCTTCAAAACAGCAGGCGAGACCCAGATGTGCAGAGGAAGCACTCGGTGATAAACTCAAGGCTTCAATGGTGAAGTGCAACATTCCTGCAGACACCTGGGAATCGCCAGCCGAAGACAGTCCAAAGCCTGAAGAGAACCTGGGAAGGCATCAAACACCTCGAGGCTTGCCTTTGGAAACAGTGGAAGCCATGCAGCCATACCAAACCTCCCTCACCCCTTCCCACGACTGCCTTCTGCCCCGAGTGCAACAGAGCCTACGGTAGCTGCATCGGTCTGTACAGCCGCCGATCAATTCAGCCTGAGAGTGGGAGAGTGTCAGAGTGTCATCCATATCTGCGAGAAACCACCATGATCATGATGTATAGTGTGCAGGGGCATCTCGTCATAGCAATTCAGAGAACAAATACAGGGCAACACAACGCTGGTGACCAAGATTAGGATTAGGGAGAATCTCAAAATCTTCTACAAGTGTCTCAGAGGGAAAGAGAAAACCCAGGGAAAACCAAGTCTCATTAGGGATGAAGAGGCAAATCAATGGTTTGAACTGGACAGCAATTGTCAGGTGTTAAACGAGAGCTTCACATCAGCTTTTACATGTGAGAAGGAGCACACAATTCCCGAGCAGAATTAACAGAGACTGGGGAGATGTCAGGTGTTTTGGTGAATTTAAAATTGGACAAATCCCAGGTTTGGATGAGGTGTATGCCAAGATGCCCAGGGAGATGAGAGAAAAAATTCCACTCGCCCTCATACAGAGCTTTCAAAAGTACCAAGGGACTGGAGAACAGGTAACATAGTTCCACTTATCAAAATGCGTGACAAACATAAAGCAGAGTATTACAGACCGGTGAGTATCACATCAGTAGATAGGAAAATACTGGAGAAAATTCTGACGGCAGGCTTAATTTCCTTTGAAAGAAGCAGGGTTTGATCAGCAACGGTCAGCATAGCTTTGTCAGACGGAGGTCATGCCTCACAAACCTAGATGATCCTTTCAAAGAGGTGACAGAGTGTGCAGATGGGAGTTGATGTAGTGAAAATAGATTTCAGCAAAGACTTGGACAGGGTCCCAAATGGGAGCGTAGCAAAGAAGGTAAAGCTCGGGGGGTCCAGGAAAATACAGCAAGTTGAATCCAAAGTTACAGATTGGTCAAATGGGCAGGTCAGTGGTAGATGGGATGTTAACCCTGATCAGTCGGGTAATGCAATTTGGACAAACTAACAAGGCAAGGAATCATTCAAAGAAATGCCAGGACACTAGGAAGGTCAGAGGAATGGTGTGATCTTGGGGTACTCGTCCACAGATTCCTGAACATGGAATGGCAGCTTAAAAGGGCAGTTCAGAAAGTATATGGCTCAAGAGCTGTACAGGACTTTGGTTAGGCCCCAGCTGAAGTGCTCAGTGCAGTTCTGGTCTCTCCATTATAGGAAGGAGGTGTTTGCATTTGAGCATGTGTGGAGGACATTCATCAGGATGTTCTGAGGGGATGAAGCATTTTAACTCTTTGGAGAGTCTGGATAAGTTTGCGTTCGTAATAACTGCCAATGCTGGAGTCTGAGATCACACAGTGTGGAGCTGGAGGAACACTGCAGGCCAGGCAGCATCATTGTTGCTGATCTCTGATTAAGGGTCTAGGCCTGAAACATCAGCTTTTGCGCTCCTGAGATGCTGCTTGGCCTGTTGTGTTCAGCCAGCTCCACACTTTATTCTCTTGGATTCTCCAGCATCTGCAGTTTCCATTGTCTCTAGCATCACTGTTTTATCTGGATAAGGTTGGATTGTTTTCTTTCGAGTAGAGAGGGTTGAAGGAGGCCCTGAAAAAATTGTTTGGATTAATATGGGTATAGGCGAGGTAAAAAGAAGGTCCATAATGGGGTCGGTGGCGGGGGTCGGTGGTGGTAGAGGAAGAGATACGTACATTTAAGCTAAAAGCTCAGAAGGAATTTCAGGAAAGAAAAGAGACCCAGAAGGTGCTGGGGGGTTGGAATTCATTGTCTGGGACTTCAGTTGAGGTAGATAATCTTTTCACATGAAAGAAAAAGGGTTGGTACAGCACTTAAAATGAAATAACATTCAAGGCAATTGGCCTATTGCTGGAACATGAGCCGAATGTCAACTTAGTGTGGCTTCAGTGGTTACAGACACAATGGAATGAAGTGCTTGTTCAATTCTGTAGAATTCTCTGATTCTGGAGCAGGGGACAGTGAGGGGACAGCACGGGACAGTTCACCTATCTTCTCCTTTATCCATCTTCTATCTGCCTCCCGACTTCTCCCTATTTTTTACAGAATCCCCTTCTCCTCCCCCGGTTTTCAAGAAGGGTCTCAATCTGAAACGTCAGCTTTCTTCCTTCTCTGATGCTGCTCGGCCCGCTGTGTTCATCCAGTTCTACACCTTGTTCCCTCAGATTCTCCTACTACCTCTGAGGAAACTTCCTTGTTTTTGCACCGAAACTGTGGTGAGAATGTGGAACGCACTGACTGTGTGGGTGGTAGAGGCAGAAACCACGATAACATTTAACAAGTCTTTGATTGGGCATTTGCGATGCCAAGGCATACAAGGCTCTGGGTCGAGAGCTGGGAAATGTGATTACAATAGTTAGGGACTTGCATCTTGTGAGGGCACATACAATTTGCTGAAGGGTCTGTTCCATTGCCATAGCACTCTATTACGCTGTCCCTCAATGATCCTATGACAAGTAAGTGAAGGTTTACAGAAACAGGAACTTTTAAAGGACAATGCCAAAAGGAAAAGTGATGCACAGGCAAAGTGCATGTAAGAATTTAACCAAGGATTAACACCACTGAAGAACTGGTATTTGTGCCAATGCACCAAACCTGCAGATGAAAATGCAGTGTCCAGTTTGATTGCAAACTGCAACAACCACCAGTTAGGAACATGATCAATGGAAATATCTGAATGCCTGCTGTTGTGATCTCAAGCATTTACCTGTGTCGAGTGAAATCCACCACCATAGTTCTGTTGCATCGTTGGCCACCTCGCAATCGGTGTTGCAAAGTCAATATCATTCCTTGACAACGCTTGAAGCAAGGCATAAGCAGTGGTTTCCACAGTCATCGCAGAAGCCTGTGCTGCTTCAATTGGATACGGCTTCTCGTCCTCCAACAATGGAGGCTTTCCAGGAACCAACATCAGAATCTGTCATTTGACAAAGGGATCAGCTGAGAATAAAGTTTACATCATGTAGATTTTTGTTTGCATTTCACCAACACAACAATGGTTTTGCTGGTCAAGATCCAGCATTATCTCACCACTGATGTCGAGAACATTCTCCATACTTCCCGCTCAGTGATGGGTCCTTTTGTTTGGGAAAAATAGGCACCTTCGAATGCAAATGAATCAAGGTGAGCTTTAGTTTCTCATCAGGCTACATGGCAGTTATTACAAGATGTTATGAACAAAAGGTGTAGGAGCAGATGAAACCATTCATAGCATCAGTCTGGATGATCTTCTTGCCCTCATCCTGAGGAGGCATCACAGATCTTAACTTACACGCAATTCAAATTATTTCACGCAATGACAAGACTGAATGCTCCGGATACTGAAAATGCCATGGCACCTGGCAGTATCCCACAAACTGTATTGGAACAATGTGCCCCAAGGTCACCACACCAACAGTAAATGTTTTCCAGTACATTTTTAAACACTCGCGACACTCACATTTCAGAGAAAGATGACCTATCATGTAATAGTCAGACAAATTGTGCTGACCAATTATGGCCTCAGTGTATTCTCAATCATCAGCAAAGTAACGCAACATCTGGATGACAGTGCTGTCAAACAGCTGCACACTAAGGTTCAGTTTCCTTTTCGTCATGCCACACTTCTCGTAACCTCATTCAGGATTTACCACAAATATGATCAGAGATCCTGAGCTTGAAAAGGAAGGAAAGTGCAATCTGTCATTTCCACCAAGGCAACTTCTGATTGAATGTGGTGTGAAGCAGAGGAATAGAAAATTGAGTCAGTGGCATTCACTGGATATCCGCACTGGTTGAAGTCATGTCTTCATTTGAACCAAAGTGGAGACATGAACGTTCATTGAATATTGTCCAGGTGTCCAGCAGAATTCATGACTTTTCCAACAGTGAAGTCAACGATGAGAAAATACAGTTAGACTTGGACAACGATCAGGCTTGGCCTGATAAAGGATAAGTAACATTTGCACCAGACAAGTGCTAAGCAGCAATCAGCTCCAACAAGAGAGAATATGACCATATCACAAAATTCCATGTCCTCACCCGAACTGGGTCAGTTATAAAATCAGCAGTAGCCAGGTCCATGGTACAAACCGCCCTGCTGTGGAAGAGGGTCAGGAAAATCCAAGTGAGTGATCGTGGTTGGAGACTCATTCGTTGGGGGCAGAGTTTCTGTAGCCACATTTGAGACACCAGGGCTGTGTGTTGCTTCCCTGGTACCAAGGTCAAGGACATCTCTGAGTGGCTGCAACAAATGAATGCGTGGTTAAGGAGCTGGTACTGGGCTAGGCTTTCAGGTTCATGGATAATTGCGACTGCCTCTTGGGCAAGGGGTGACCTGTGTAAGAGGGATGGCTTGCACCTAAACTGAACGGGAACAAATACCCTCACAGGGAGGTTTGCTCGTGCTACTTGGGAGGATTTAAAGACTGGCAGGCAGCTGGGAACCAGAGCAGCAGGTCAGCAAGTAGATGAATTGATGGCAGGTACATGTTAGGGCCAATAAATCAGAAAAGAATGGCAGTCAGAGACAGGTACATGAACATGATGGCACGAACAAGCTGAAGTATGTTTATTTCACTGCAAAGAGTATTATAGGTAAGGCAGATGAGCTCAGAGCCTGGATCAGTACATGGGTCTCTGATGTTGAGGCTATTACAGGGGCTTGGTTGAGACAGAGACAGGACTGGCTGCTCAATGTTCCAGGGTTTCATTGTTTTAGACAAGATAGAGGGGAAGATAAAAGAAGGAGGTGCACTCCTAACCTGTGGGAAATGTTAAATCTGCACCTGGAGAGGACATTCTGGAGGGCTTGCCCACTGATACATAGGTAGCATTCAAAAATAAGATAGACACAATCACTCTGATCAGCTTAAACTAATAGCCTGCTCCCCTGTTGCCACTGACACACTGAGGAACAAATATGTAGGCAGCTTTTGAAACAATGCAATAAGTCAGAGTTGTCACAGTCAGTGAATTTAACCTCCACAGTATTGACTGGGACTCCCTTACAACAAGAGTTTAAATGAGGCTGAATGAACACAGCAGGCCAAGCAGCATCTCAGGAGCACAAAAGCTGACATTTCGGGCCTAGACACTTCATCAGAGAGGGGGATGGGGAGAGGGAACTGGAATAAATAGGGAGAGAGGGGGAGGCGGACCGAAGATGGAGAGTAAAGAAGATAGGTGGAGAGAGTTTAGGTGGGGAGGTAGGGAGGGGATAGGTCAGTCCAGGGAAGACGGACAGGTCAAGGAGGTGGGATGAGGTTCGTAGGTAGATGGGGGCGCGGCTAGGGTTGGGAGGAAGGGATGGGTGAGAGGAAGAACCGGTTCGGGAGGCAGAGACAGGTTGGACTGGTTTTGGGATGCAGTGGGTGGAGGGCAAGAGCTGGGCTGGTTGTGTGGTGCAGTGGGGGGAGGGGACGAACTGGGCTGGTTTCGGGATGCAGTAGGGGAAGGGGAGATTTTGAAACTGGTGAAGTCCACATTGATACCATTAGGCTGTAGGGTTCCCAGGCGGAATATGAGTTGCTGTTCCTGCAACCTTCGGGTGGCATCATTGTGGCAGTGCAGGAGGCCCATGATGGACATGTCATCTAGAGAATGGGAGGGGAAGTGGAAATGGTTTGCGACTGGGAGGTGCAGTTGTTTGTTGCGAACTGAGCGGAGGTGTTCTGCAAAGGGGTCTCCAAGTCTCCGCTTGGTTTCCCCAAAGTAGAGGAGGCCACACCGGGTACAGTGGATGCGGTATACCACATTGGCAGATGTGCAGGTGAACCTCTGCTTAATATGGAATGTCATCTTGGGGCCTGGGATAGGGGTGAGGGAGGAAGTGTGGGGGCAAGTGTAGCATTTCCTGCGGTTGCAGGGGAAGGTGCCGGGTGTGGTGGGGTTGGAGAGCAGTGTGGAGCGAACAAGGGAGTCACAGAGAGAGTGGTCTCTCCGGAAAGCAGGCAGGGGTGGGGATGGAAAAATGTGTTGGGTGGTGGGGTCGGATTGTAAATGGCGCAAGTACCTGCACAGGCACCAAACCCCACCTCTTCCTCCGTTACATTGATGACTGTATCGGCGCCGCCTCTTGCTCCCCAGAGGAGCTCGAACAGTTCATCCACTTCACCAACACCTTCCACCCCAACCTTCAGTTCACCTGGGCCATCTCCAGCACATCCCTCACCTTCCTGGACCTCTCAGTCTCCATCTCAGGCAACCAGCTTGGAACTGATGTCCATTTCAAGCCCACCGACTCCCACAGCTACCTAGAATACACCTCCTCCCACCCACCCTCCTGCAAAAATTCCATTCCCTATTCTCAATTCCTCCGCCTCCGCCGCATCTGCTCCCATGATAAGACATTCCACTCCCGCACATCCCAGATGTCCAAGTTCTTCAAGGACCGCAACTTTCCCCCCACAGTGATCGAGAACGCCCTTGACCGTGTCTCCCGTATTTCCCGCAACACATCCCTCACACCCGGCGCCCGCCACAACCGCCCTAAGACGATCCCCCTCGCTCTCACACACCACCCTACCAACCTCCGGATACAACGCATCATCCTCCGCCACTTTCGCCATTTACAATCCGACCCCACCACCCAACACATTTTTACATGCCCACCCCTGTCTGCTTTCCGGAGAGACCACTCTCTCCGTGACTCCCTTGTTCGCTCCACACTGCCCTCCAACCCCACCACACCCGGCACCTTCCCCTGCAACCACAGGAAATGCTACACTTGCCCCCACACCTCCTCCCTCACCCCTATCCCAGGCCCCAAGATGACATTCCACATGAAGCAGAGGTTCACCTGCACATCTGCCAATGTGGTATACTGCATCCACTGTACCCGGTGTGGCTTCCTCTACATTGGGGAAACCAAGCGGAGGCTTGGAGACCGCTTTGCAGAACACCTCCGCTCAGTTCGCAACAAACAACTGCACCTCCCAGTCGCAAACCATTTCCACTTCCCCTCCCATTCTCTAGATGACATGTCCATCATGGGCCTCCTGCACTGCCACAATGATGCCACCCGAAGGTTGCAGGAACAGCAACTCATATTCCGCCTGGGAACCCTGCAGCCTAATGGTATCAATGTGGACTTCACCAGTTTCAAAATCTCCCCTTCCCCTACTGCATCCCTAAACCAGCCCAGTTCGTCCCCTCCCCCCACTGCACCACACAACCAGCCCAGCTCTTCCCCCCCACCCACTGCATCCCAAAACCAGTCCAACTTGTCTCTGCCTCCCGAACCGGTTCTTCCTCTCACCCATCCCTTCCTCCCAACCCTAGCCGCGCCCCCATCTACCTACTAACCTCATCCCACCTCCTTGACCTGTCCGTCTTCCCTGGACTGACCTATCCCCTCCCTACCTCCCCACCTAAACTCTCTCCACCTATCTTCTTTACTCTCCATCTTCGGTCCGCCTCCCCCTCTCTCCCTATTTATTCCAGTTCCCTCTCCCCATCCCCCTCTCTGATGAAGTGTCTAGGCCCGAAACGTCAGCTTTTGTGCTCCTGAGATGCTGCTTGGCCTGCTGTGTTCATCCAGCCTGACATTTTATTATCTTGGAATTCTCCAGCATCTGCAGTTCCCATTATCTTTAAATGAGGCTAAATTTGTGAAGTCTATCCAAGAGAGTTTCTTGACACAATATATGGATCGAAGATGGGCCATACTGGACTTTGTCCTGGTCAGGTAACTGGTGAGAAGGGTTGGAAAGCATGTTGGAAATCGTGATCACAACTCCTTCAATTTTAAGATTGCTATGAAGAAGGGCAAGTCAGGACCTTGGGGGAGAGTAAATTATATCAATTTTAGGTAGGAGCTGGGGAGTGTTAATTGGGAGGAACTGTCACATTTGCCATATGGGAATTGTTGAAGGCCTGCTTATGAGTTTAGGATCAGGAAGGAGGAAGGACAACGATGGCAAGCTAAAGACCCTTGGATAATTGGGGAGGTTGTGAAGTTAGTCAAAAGGGAAAATCAAAAATACGTCAGGTTTAGGAAGCTAAAATAGAACAGGGCCGACATAAAAAAAGCAGAAAAAGAAAGGGCGATGAAATGACCTTGGCAAGGGGGGTTAAAGGAAATCCCAAGGCATTCTAAGAGGACAAGCAGGGAGAAAGTAGGACCATTCAGGATAAAGGAGGGAACTTGTGTACGGAAGCAGAGGATGTGGGCAAAATCCTAAATGAGTACTCTGCATCACTATTCACTCAGGCGAAGGGTGTGGAGGATAGTGGGATTTGTGTGGAGCATGCTCATATGATAACCGCATTTTGAGATCAACAAAGAGCATTAAGGTGGATAAGTCCTCAGGACCCAATGGTATCTACTCAAGGATTTTTGAGTGAGGTGAGAGAGGAGATTGTCAGGGCATTCAGCAATATCTTTGTATCCTTGGTCGCCACTGGAGGGGTACTGGAGGACTAGCAAGTTGCTAAATGTGCTTCTTCTGTTCAAGAAGGGAAATAGGGTCAATCCAGGAAACTAGAGACTAGTGAGTCTCTCATCGTTCATTGGGAAGCTATTGGAGAGACTTCTTCGGGATTGTATTTATCTGTATTTGGAACAGCATTGCCCAATTAGGGACAGTCAGCATGGCTTTGTGCAGGGCAGGTCATGTCTTACTAACTTGATCGAATTTTTTGAGGAGCTAACTAATGTGATCATTGAAGGTAGAGTAGTGGATATTGTCGACAGGGATTTTAGCAAGGCTTTCAACAAGGTGCCTCACGGTAGGATCATCCAGAAGATTAAGATCCATGGGGTCTGTGGTCACTCAACTGCTTGGATTCACAACTAGCTTGCCCAGAGAAGACAGAGGGTGGTGGTGGAAAGGTGCTTTTCAGGCTGCAGATCCAGGACTATTCTGTTCTGCAGGGATCTGTACTGGGACCTCTGCTGTTGTGGTATATATAAAATGACCGAGGTGAAAATATAGATGGATGGGTTCATAAGTTTGTAGGCGATAGAATGATTGGTAGAGTGGTAGTTAGGGTAGAAAGTCATAAAAGGATACAGAAGGATACAGATCAGTTGCAGAAATGGCAAGTGAATTTTAATCCATTAAGTGTGAAGTGCTCCACTTTGGGAAATTAAATGTTAAGGAAAAATATACAGTTAATGGCAAGACCCTGAGCAGCATTTGTGTATACAGGGATCTTGGGATTCAGTTCATAGCTCCCCGAAAGGGGCCACACAAGTTGATAGAGTGGTAAAGAAGACGCATGGCATGCTTGCCTTTATTAGTTGGGGAATCGAGCACAAGAATCAGGATGTCATGTTCCAGCTTTAGAAGACTTTGGTTAGGCCTTAAGTATTGCACTCTTAAGAATCGTGTCCAATTCTGGTCGTCATGTTACAGGAAGGATGTGGAGGTTTTGAATAGTGTGCAAAAGAGGTTGCCTGGATTTGAGGGCTTGAGCTAGAAAGGGGAGGCTGGAAAGACTCAGGCTATTTTCTCTGCAGACGTTGAGGGAAGACTTGATAGAGGTTTACAAATTTATGACTTGCATCGACAGATTCTGACTGTAACCCTTCTCCCAGATTTGAAATGTCTAAAACTGGTGGCATGTATTTAAGGCGAGAGGGGGAAAGTTCAAACGAGATGTCAGAGACAATTCTTATATACAGAGAGTGGTCGGAGTCTGAAAAGCACTGCTGGGGTGGCTGTGGAAGCAGATACAATAGGGCCGTTTAAGACACTTTTATACAAGTACATGAATATACAAGCAATGTAGGGATATGAATCAAGGACATTCAGAAGGGTTTAGCTAAATTTGGCACCATGTTCGGCACAACATTGGACGCCAAAGGGCCTGTTCCTCTGCTGAAGTGTTCTCGGATCTATGTTAATCAATGCGACTGGAACCGTAGATCAGAGACAATAGATTCTACGGCAAGTAACTCACTTTGGACTTCTCAACATCTGTCCACTGCCAATAAGCTCCAAATCCGGGTGTCAATGAAATACTCTTCACTCAGCTCAACGCGTGCGACTCCGACAACACTATCGATAAACGACAGCAATGCAGTCAAAACATCCCATTGATTGATCCCCCTTCTTACGTAAGGATATAGGAAAACAAGTAGGCCATTCAACCCTTCAAACACTTTCTACCATCCAATGAGATTATAACTTAATTGTGGCCTACCTCCATATTGCCTTTGGTCCATATCCCTCAATACTTTTTTTTCCTTTTGGTTGAACTGAAAATTTACAATTCACAATGGATCTAGAATGAACTGTTGTTTGAGATGGGGAGTTACAACGAGACAATGCACCAATTCATCAAACTCCTTCTACAGTATCTGATAATTGTGTGATCCCTACCACCCAAAAATATTTAAAGAGCAGCTCCAGAATCTGCATGTTCCCTGTCAAAATCAGCAGAATCCTGATGTGGAACTGTATGACTGTTACTTCATTTCCACTGAGTAAAAGCAATTCATCTCCTGTCCTCAGTATTTCATTAATATATTCATACCACGTGCATTGCAGCTATTCAACAGGCCAATTCTCCACAACCTTCTCAACAGCAATTCTGGATGGATAGCAAATGCAGCCCAAGAAAGCAACATCAATGACATGCTCGTGAATTTTAAAAATTATCATGACAATATTTATGGATTATAACAAATCCCAGACTTCATGACGTCTCAAATCCATTCTCCCCCTCTCCCCACTGCTTGGACGTGCATTCATGATTGCGATTTACAAAGAACAGCAACTAATTTGAAACAATTAACTTGCAAAAATAGAACAGAAATCTAGTTCTGTGCAAAACCAATGCGAAACAGATAGGAGCAGATAGCGAAGGGGACTGTTGGAGAATGCAGAATATAGACAGATTGGAGAGTTAGGTGGAGAAATGGCAGATGGAGTTCAATCCGGGCAAATGCAAGGTGATGCATTTTGGAAAATCCAATTCAAGAGCGAACTGTACGGTGAATGGAAAAGGCCTGGGGAAAATTGATGCACAGAGAGATCTGGGTGTCCAGGTCCATTGCACCCAGACGGTGGCAATGCAGGTCAATAGAGTGGTCAAGAAGGCATACGGCATGCTTTCATTCATCAGACAGGGTATCAAGTACAAGATTTGGCACGTCATGTTACAGTTTTATAGGACTTTGGTTCACATTTGGAATACGGCATACAGTTCTGGTCGCCACATTACCAATAGGATGTGAATGCTTTGGAGATGGTGCAGAGGAGGTTCACCAGGATGTTACCTGGTATGGAGGGCACTAGCTATGAAGAGAGGTTGAGTAGATTGGGATTATTTACATGAGAAAGACGGAGATTGAAGGGGGGGACCTGATTGATGTCGACAAAATCATGAGAGGTTTCGACAGGGTGGATAGCAAGAAGCTTTCTATCCCAGAGTGGGGGGACTCAATTACTGGTCGTCACAATTTCAAGGTGAGAGGGGAAAAGTTTAAGGCATACGCGTGGTAAGTTCTTTATGCAGAGTCGTGGGTGCCTGAAACGCGTTGCCAACGCAGGCGGTAGAGGCGGGCACAATAGCGTCATTTAAGATGTATCTAGACAGAAACATGAATGGGCGGGGAGCAAAGCGAACAGATCCTTGGAAAATAGGCGACAGGTTTACATAAAGGATCTGGAACGGCGCAAGCTTGGAGGGCCAAAGGGCCTGTTCCTGTGCTGTAATTTTCTTTGTTCTTTTCCTCTTTGAAACAGTTTGAAGGCTGGCCATCAGCTAGACAACAGCAGCGATCCCTGGGATTCGTCATTCGAAACAGGAAGGAGTTTCCAACATCAATTGGAGAGACAGCATACTTGAAGGTTCAAGTCACTATTTCATCTACAACTTCCCACCCACACCGGTGCAATGCCCTTTCAGAACTACAGTGCATGTTAGTCCAGAACATGGTGCACTCAAGCCACTTCCATTTTTCCACTTCCTGAAATACAATTTGATCCCTTCATTTCCTGGTTTGTATGCTTTTATGTTTTTCTAGTCTTGAAGATTTCTACAGTACAAATTTATAGTTGCCCTATTATAGGAAGGATATTTTTAAGCAAGAGTGGGCACAGAAGAAATTTACCAGATCGTTGCTGAGCATGGAAGGTTTCAGTGATAAAGGAAGGTTGGGTCAGCTGGAACTTTTTTCACTGGAGCAAAGGGGGATGAAAGGTGACCTGATCGAGGTTAATAAATAGGACAAGGCTGGAGGGATATGGGCCACGAAGAGGCAGTTGGGACTAGTTTAGTTTGGGATTATGTTGGACCTAAGGGCCCATTTCCACGCTGTACGACTATGACTCTATAAAATAGGCTGACAAGGTCAAGTAACACATACCGTACCAAAACGAGAAAAAAAAAGCACAGCATCCCCCTCAAATTACATCTCACCACAGGACAAGTTAAGGCCAGGCTACTACATAGAACAAACATCAACACTGCATCTCAAACCTCCACTGGAATTGAATAGTTTTGCATTTATCTTGATAAGTCAAACCACATTCTGTTCTCCAACCCTCTGGTACTTCCCTTGTGAGAGGAATTGAAAAACTGGTCAGGGCCACTGAGATTTTCTTTGAGGTAACAAGGTGTACAGCTGGATGAAAACAGCCGGCCAAGCAGCATCAGAGCAACAGGAAGGCTGACGTTTCAGGCCTAGACACTTCTTCAGAAATGGGGGAGGGAGAGGGGGTTCTGAAATAAATAGGGAGAGAGCGGGAGGCAGATAGAAGTTGGATAAAGGAAAAGATAGGTGGACAGGAGACAGACAGGTCAAAGAGGCAGGGATGGAGTGCAGGTGGAAAGTTAGGGAGCAGACAGGTCAGTTCAGATAGGACGAACAGGTCAAGGCGGTGGGAAGAGGTTAGTAGGTAGGAGGTGGGGGTGGGGCTTGAGGTGGCAGGATGGAATAGGTGGGTTGGTTTTGGGTTGCGGGAGCAGGAGGGGAGATTTTGAAGCTTGTGAAGTCCACATTGATACCACTGAGCTGCGGGGTTCCCAAGCGGAATATGAGGCGCTGCTCCTGCAATCTTCAGGTGGCACTGCAGGAGACCCAGGGTGGACATGTAATCTGAGGATTGGGAGGGAGAGTTGAAACGGTTCGCGACTGGTAGGTGCAGTTCTTTCATGCATCGGTGACTTGCAAAGGTCCCCAAGCCTCCGCTTGGTTTCCCCGATGTAGAGGGGGCCACAATGGGAACAGCGAATACAGTGTATCACATTAGCAGATGTGCAGGTGAACATCTGCTTGATGTGGAATTTCTTCTTGGGGCCTGGGATGGGGGTGAGGGGGGAGGTATTGAGACAGGTGAAGCACTTCCTGCAGTTGCAGGAAAAAGTGCCGCGTGTACGGGGTGCTGGAGGGGAGTGTGGAGCGCATAAGGGAGTCACCTAAGGGTGGGGAGGGAAAAAATGTCTTCGGTGGTGGGGTCAGAGTGCAGATGGCAGAAGTGTCGGCGATGATACATTGAATCCGAAGGTTGGTGGGGTGGTACGTGAGGGCGAGGGGGTCTCTGTTTTGGTTGTTTTATGGGGAGTGGGTGTGAGGGGTGAGTTGTAGGAAATGCGGGTGACCCGGTCGAGGGTGTTTTCGACCACTGCGGGGGGTGGGGTGTGGAGTTGCGGTCCTTGAAAACTAAAACTTCTCTTTCAAATCCTCCCACTTCCTACAGACAAAGCGGGTGGCCAGGGTATCCACATGGGCCCAAGCTATGCCTGCCTCTTTGTAGGTTACATGGAACGATCCCTCTTCCGTACCTACACTGGCCCTAAACCCCACCTCTTCCTCCGTTACATTGATGACTGTATCGGCGCCACTAATGTGGTAGCTGCATCCGCTGTTCTCATTGTGGCCTCCTCAACATCAGGGAAACCAAGCGGAGGCTTGGGGACCGCTTTGCACATCACCTATGCTCACTTCACACTAAGCAACTCCCCCTCGCAGTCCTCAGATGACATGTCCATCCTGGGCCTCCTGCAGTGCCACAATGATGCCACCCGAAGGTTGCAGGAAGGGCACCTCATATTCTGCTTGGGAACCCTGCAGCCCAATGCTATCAATGTGGACTTCACAAGCTTCAAAATCACCCCTCCCCACAACTGCATCCCAAAACCAGCCCAGCTCATCCCCGCCTCCTGAACCTGTCTTTTCTCCCTCCTATCCCCTCCTCCCACATCAAGCCCCACCACCATCTCCTATCCTCTTGATCTTTGGCCTTGATCTTTGAGTCCTCATTTTCTACAGATTTAGTACCCGAGGGCTGGAGGTTTGCAAATGTTGTGCCCTTGTTCAAGAAGGGCAGTAGAGATGACCCAGGTGATTTTAGACCAGTGAGCCTTACGTCTGTTGTTGGAAAAGTTTTGTAAAGGATGAGAAGAGATAGGATTTCTAAACATCAAGCAAGCACCAATTTGATTGGAGATCATCAAAATGGATTCGTCAAGGGCAGGTCGTGTCTCACAAACCTCAGTGAGTTTTCAGAAGGTGACCAAGCATGTGGACAAGGGAAGGGCCGTTGACGTGGTGTACATGGACTTCAGTAAAGCCTTTGATAAGGTTCCACGTGGTCGGCCATTCGACCAAATATGGACGCATGGGATTGAGGGACATTTCGCAGTTTGGATTAGAAACTGGCTTTCTGTAAGAAGGCAACTAGTGGTGGTTGATGGAAAATATTCAGCCTGGAGTCAATTCGCTCGTGGTGTGCACAAGGATTTGTTTTGGGACCACTGCTGTTTGTCATTTTTATAAATGATTTGGATGCAGGCACAGGTGGATGGATTACTCAGTTTGCAGGTGACACTAAAGTTGGCGGAGTGATGGGCAGT